>NW_028277038.1:7330000-7537497 GCF_059951505.1 Python bivittatus
TCCTACCACCACTGGGACCATTTTGGCCTTGACCTTCTACATCCTCTCTAGTTCCTCCTTCAGGCCCTGGTCCTTCCCCAGCTTCTCCTACTCCTTCTTTCTGATGTTGCTGTCACTTGGCACCGCTATATCTATCACCACTGCTGTCTTCTGGTTTTTATATATATGGTTTTGAAAATGTCACTTGATTCACCTAAAAAGGTTAGGAAGAAATAAGGTGATGCTTATGTGTGTGTGTGTGTGTGTGTGTATTACATGGTTTTTAAAATGTCATCTCAGTCCCAAAATTCTGATCTGGCATTGCTGCAGGGCAGGAAAACTATTGGTAGATCTCTGGGTGATGTGTAACAACTGAGGCTCAGGAGATGCTCAGAAGGTTTAGTTCAATGATCAGGCTAAGCACCTTCCTGCAAATACACCCAGCCCTTTGCCCTAGGATCATAAGCAGCTGAGTCCTTTTAAAATCTGGACCCAGACGGTTAGGTTAAGAGTGCCAATTTCTTTTTGAAGCAAGACTGTTAGGTGTGGGATTAGGGTTCCACCTGGTGATTAGCTGAAGAAACAACAGATAGATTCTCTTTCAAAAAAATAAAAATAAAAATACACCCAGCCTCTCAAATTGCTGGCAGATTTAGGATGGGCTCAACAGTATCGTTGGCTCAGGAAACAGTCAGATTTTTTTGATGCTAGAAATCAGTACCTAATTAGGTGGCAGCAGATAACTGACCTTGGATGATCTCCAAAATCTAAGCCAAGTGCGACCTGATTAGTTCTCGTATTAGTTCTTGCACTGGGGAATCTCAGAGTGCCAGCTAACCTTAGACCTTGAAAAATCATCCCTGGAGAAAATGATAGCAAACGACTTCCAGATTATTGCCTCAAAACTTCCACTGCTGTGTCCAAGAAATCACCAAAAACCCTTCTGAAAAGGTGTAAAAACATAGCTATGTCAGATGGCCTGGGGGCCTAATGGGGGCTCACATTGCCGGAACTGGCTGGTGGGATGACTGATATGACTCCCCCATCCTCTTGAATTGTGTAGTGGCTTTTATAGAATTGTGACTTGTGATTTTAACTGGGGATATTTTTATTTTTATTGTTTTTATTGTCTTGGATTTTAATTGTAAGTTGCCCAGAATCACCCTCTGGGGGAGATGGGTGGCAGATAAATGTAATAATTAATAAATAAATAAACAAATAAATAAATAAATAAAAGTTGAGGTCAACTCAGGGAAAGCTTTACCTTTACTTCATGACTATGTGCTTTGCAACTGGCCCTGGCCAGTAGATGTTGGATTTAGCAAAGGTTGTAAAGGGTTAGTGAAGCTTTAATAGTTTGTCCATCTTTCCCTAGCTGATAACCGTTGTAAAAAAGATCAGAAGCCACATCTCAGTATCTTTTTTCTTTCTTTTCTATTTTCCTTTTCCTTTTTTTTTCTTTTTTGGAATTTTAGCTCTCTCGTTGATGTCTTTCTTTTTCTTTTTTCTTCCTTACTCTATCTTAGTTTGTATTAGCTTTTACTTTTGTTTTTAAAACTTTCAATAAAAATTATTTTAAAAAATATAAAATAAAATCCACGGAACAGTCTACTAGGCAGGTTGTGGGTGCTTCTTATTCTTCAGGATGATTTCATTGGTTTTCCTGCATATTTCAGAGAGTTGGACTTAGAGGATCCATGTACTCCCTTCCATCTCTACAATCTTAGATGTTGTCAGCCCTTCAAGATAAACCAGACTAGGAAACCAATACCAGGTAGGTCAGGACTACTTTTATTGTAACATCTATAGTAACAGAGCCTTGCAAGTCTGAATGTGCTCCCCCCACCTCTACTTCATCTTTGTGTGACCTAGGCAGGGGCCTATTTGAGATGTTTTCTGAAGTTAGCCCAGACTCAAAGCCCTTTTATCTGACCATTGCCTTGATAGCAGCTCTTCCTCCTGCCCTTCAAGGCCATTCCTTCTGTCCTCTAGAGAGATCTTCAGGAAGGGCTTAAGGAAACTTCTCCCACGCGTCCCAGAGAAAATTGCCAGTCCATGTCACTGAGGCTGCTGAATGGACAGAATCTGATTTAGTAGAATACACTTTCTTATGAAATGAAAGTCAAAACCTGCAGTGGTCTGTGTGAATGGCCTTGGGAGACAGGGGGAAGAGCCACAGACAAGACAACAGTCAGATAAGCGGCAGCTGAGCCCGTAGAAGGAATGGGGGTGTGGCAAACATCTCAGAAAGGACTCTTCCTGGTTTCTTGGGCTGTAAAGGTGTGTGTGTGGGGGGAGAGATGTACTTTCAGACTTGCAAGATTCTGTTAATGTAACCTTACAATCAAGACAGAGCTAGTACATTTGGGTGTGCTTCTTGTCTGGGTTACCTCGCAAGGTTGACAAAACCAGCATGCAGTGAAACTTGATTCAGGCTTTCTGAAATGCAACATTATTAAGATAATAAAAGGAGACAACTGAGCGACACAGTTCCTATTGAGTACTCTGCAGCAATAGAACCGTACGCTCCTCCATGGGCTGTGGAAACATGAGTTTTCTGCTTCCTTCTGCCCTCTTGGATGTTTTCATCATTTGGAGATAGGTGGAGGTGATCCAACATCACACTGGTGGCTTCCCATATCTCAACCTATCTTGATAGCCTCAGGAACACCATTTAAATATCACTTCATAAATTTACACTATTAATGAACAGCTTCTGGTGGGGAGGGAGAGGCAAGTGGAACAGCTGAGAAATCGGTAATGAGGCCCCAAGGGAGACACAGTTCCTATATCTTTTTTGTATACCAGTCTGTGAATGAGCTAGATGGTGCCTCTAATAAATGAACTACCCGGTTCCTTTAAAGAAAACTTCTCCCTACTCTGTTTCTAAAAAGCTTTCCATCATCTAGGGAGAATGTTGTAGTGACATTCAAATGACAAGTGTCCAATTCCCTTGCTTCGCTTGGAATCATTCTTGGGCATTTCTTATTCAGAAGACCATCGCCCGGTGGTGGGAACATGCTTTGCATGCAAAGCAGAGTTCTTACCATCTCTAGATAAGGCAGGGACACATTTCAAACTGAATACTGGGTGGCTATTGCAGGTCATGATAACCCAAAATTATTGTGATTGATCTCTGGAACAAAAAAAATGGCAGCCAACAGAGCTGTCAGGAGGGCTGGGATAGAAACGTCATCTGGAAGGAATGGGAAGGTTGGGGAGAAATGTGTGGGAGGGATGTTGTGTACATGCAGAGCAAGAAGTGTGGTGACTGGGCAGTGAGTGTATTCCATGGGCAGCCATGAGTCCAGGCCACCAATCTGTATGACTGCTGAGGCCAAACTTCATCACCCAGGTTGCCTCATCCAGGGTCAAATAACTCCACAGGTACCTATGCTGCTGAAGTAGAACATTAAAAAATGGATGAAATTCTATATTCTGCAATCCCCATGGCTCCCTCCTGTAGTCTAAAAGAGAAGAGGACAGCATTTCTGCTTGGGAAAAAAGCTAGAGGAATTCCATATGCAGATGGGACATGTTTAAAAGAACTGTAAGACTTTTGTCCAAGACACCAACTGTTGTCTGTAGTAGAGAATATCTGTAGGCCAGGATTGAACCGTTGGGTTCTTCATGTTCTCCAAGCTTTGTTGTTCCCCTGGAGATGTTTCATTACTAGGCTAGGTAACAGCATCAGTGCAGGGATGTACATGGAACGTCTGCAAGAAAACTGTGCAGAGAACATCAAGAACCCAACTGCCTTTCCTTTGTTAGGGAAATTGGTTGATTGCTCATAGCTGGCTTCTGCTGACTGGGGGGTTGAGGTGGGATTAATGTGGACATGTTTGTCCATTGGCACCTAGAAACTGGGGGCAAATGATGAAACATGCATTGCAACATAAGCTCCATTCCTTTGGTACATGCAGTATGACATTGCATGCATATACATAACAGGTGGAGCTTCCACAGTGACATCAGAATACACATTTGGTCATTCTGATGAAAATTCTGGATTCTGCTGAAGTTCATAGTTGTATGTCTATCAGGTTGGGATTGCACTTGACCCCAAATCATTTACTTTGAATTGCTGGACTTTGTGTTACCTACAATGAATCAGCAGAAGATGATGTCACTTCAAGAAATGGAAGATGACCTTGTAGGACTAATTTCAGAACTTAACATAGAGTTATTCCTGGGATATTCCTGGGAAAATAAAGATGGCTACTGGTCTCCATCCTTGGTGGAACTGTTTTTATCCTATCTTCATGCAGAAATGGATTGAAAGTTCTAGTTTTAGTTTTGATCATAAATAAATAATCATAAATACTTTTAGTTTTAATTATAAATAATCCAATACAAAGACTTCTAAGAAGAGCTGGTTTGACATTTCAGCGCTTGTACGGGTTTAAGATATTCCTTATCTTAATGAACTGAAGATTATATATTTGTGTGTGTCAATGCATTGATATTTGTGTCCCCATCAATAGTTGTTGCCTCATATCATTTGAAAAGCTTCAGGCTAGTGAAATCACATATTCCTACTGCTCCTTTTTCAATTAATTCTGCCAGTCAAAAGAAAGCAGAGAACTTGGGAATAGTTGGTGCATTATTCATTGATTATTCATCTGTGAAATTGTTATTTAAAAACCACTGCTGAGCAATCCTTTTAATCAATAATTAGTAAGGATTTCTCTGGCTCAATCAAAGCAGAAACTTAAAGCATTTGAATTAAAGTGTATGTTATTCTCAAGATACCTCCAAGAAATGAACAGCAAGAATTTTAGGTTCCCTGCGAGGAGCAATGGGTTGAATGCAGAATTAAAATAAAAGATGAACCTCAGCTCAGTTTGATGATCATCTGAGATAATCCTGCAGCCAGTTGCTATTCTTTACCCTAACGACCTCTTAGTATGGGGCATAAATTGAGATTCCTGGAGACACGAACACTAGTTAAGTAGCTAATAATAAGAGAAAATGTGATCCATAGAATAGTGGAGGTAGAGCTTTGTGAGAAAGTCGCTGTGTCTCTGGTTTGAGCTCAACCACTGGTGACGTCCATAGGGACCTCCATGAAGTCTTGCTACATGGCTGAAGTGTCTTCTTCCGGGATGCTGAGTTCTAACAAATGTTGGAAAAGAATATTGTCATCTGAACACTCATACATACACACACTCATTTCATATCTTATTCACAGGTAAAAAAAAGAGTATATGCCATCTTTGCCATTTTTACAGCATGGAGTGAATGCTAACTTTTTTTTTATTCGTTCAGTTGTGTCCAATTCTCAGAGACTGCCTGGACAAGTCCCTGGACAAGATCTTGGCAAGGTTTTTTCTAACTCACCCTTTTCCAATTTTCTTTTGTTTTGCTTCAGCCATCCCCCTCCACCTCCCAGAATGCCCTGGGTGAACGCCTCATCATCTCTTATGCTGCCAGAGACCATCATTTTTATCTTTCCAGGGCATTCTGGGAAAAACATGGCCAACTTCTGCTGCTGTTATCATAGCCTAAACACTGCTCCTCCAGCCTAAATTGTGAATATGGTTAGTGTCAAAGAGGTGATTCTTAACAATGCCTCTGGAAAGATGTACACTAGTGAAACTAATGAATAAACCAGGCCTTTTTATTAAGGGAATGCAGTAATAAGACAAAAATTCATGAGCACCCTTTTTTTAAATGCAGCTTTGATTTTTGGTTGAAGGGTTTTTAGTTTACTGATTGGTGATTTTGTTATGACTATTAATTGCCTACAGAGCCTCTTTTAAGATGGAAAGTTGGGACATCAATATTCATAAAAAGAATATACAGCCACCTATCTTTCTGTTGTGACAAGTGGATTTTTCCAATTATTTTCACTCTCCCTTCCTTCCTTGAATATTTTGCACAACCAGTCACTTCTCTGCCAATTCAGATCATTATGACCCTTTCGTTATTATGTTTTAAGAACTTCTTTCTCCAATTTTTCATTACGACCATCTTGCTGCTGCTACTCCTGAAGCATGGTGAAAGTTGGATGTATCAGACTGCTCCCCAATTAATTTTTTTCATTCATTAATGCCCTATTAATCTGAAATTCTCCTGGCATTTTACGTCTCTGGCCTTTGCAAGCTTACTGATCAATAACTATTGCAATTTCCATTAAAAAGTAGGAAAAAAAAACTCCTGGGAACATTTTGGTATAACGAAAAGATCTATATATCTAATTTCTTTTCTAATTCCACCCATCTTCTTATAAAATGAACTCAATTTGCTACCTCCTCCAACAATTTTTTAAAACCAACTGGTGATTGTTGTACAAAGCCCAGTCTCGTTTTTTGTGAGATGGGTGGCTATATAAATGTGACATATAAATAAATAAAATAAAATGACTTAAGCAATTGATTTAATTGCAATTGATGCAATTGACTTAAGCAAAGTCAGAAGTGCAGAAAAAAAGAGAAAATAGAAAGAGGTGACTTCTGATTTCCTTTTATAAGAGTTATAAATACAAATGTAAATTAATTACATTACAGCATTACTTACATTTTTTCTATAATCTATCTTTTTTCTAATCGTCAAAACCATATATCACAATTTCATAATTTCATTTTTTTCTGTTTCATGCAAAAAGTCAGTACGGGGTTTTCAGTCAGCTTTGAGGGGGCAGATTAATTTTAATTTAGCATTAACACCTGATTGCTTTGAGGTTAGGAGATTGATTTATTTACTAATTATTAATAATGAACAATATTTCTAACCAGCCCCAATCCTCAAGCATACTGGCTGGATACAGAAAACAAAGCAATTTCTTTCAAAATAAAGTTTTTATGCATTAGATTCTGTGTACTGGTCATATAAAGATGGACTGCTTTAAATTAGTTAGAAATCCTTGTTAATTCTTATTATCTTGACTGGCAATTCTTATCATTTTAGCTATGTTGCTTAATCTCTAATTTCAGTCAAATATTAATTCTCAAAGTGCCAAACTGATATAGGACTATCTTGAAATCTGTTCCAGTTTAGTGTACCTTATGAGAGGAATGGTGGAATGATTTTTCCTTTTCACATTTTGAAATTTGTTTTATATAAAGAAGTTTATATTTCATAAATCCTTAACATTTCCTTCCTTCCTTCCTTCCTTCCTTCCTTCCTTCCTTCCTTCCTTCCTTCCTTCCTTCCTTCCTTCCTTCCTTCCTTCCTTCCTTCCCCCCTCCCCTCCCTTCTTCTCCTCCTCCCTCCCTCCTTCTCCTTCTCCTTCTCCTTCTCCTTCTCCTTCTCCTTCTCCTTCTCCCTCCCTCCCTCCCTTCTTCCTCTCTTTCTCTTTTGTTTCTATTCTTTAAGTATCATTTAAAAAATCCCCCCCTGCCCCAGCCAGCTGCTCAAGATAACAGAGCAATAACACCATCCAAATTTAAAACCCAAATCCAAATCAGGACATGGCCTTAAGATGGCAGCAAAAGCCCACAGTTGCACTCTGGAAGAGTCGTTGCGGGGATAACAGTCGCAGCTGCAGCCAGCAGGGGCCAGACCTGAACACAAAGTAGAGGAACTCCCTCCAGTCAATTCACGACTTGCGCGCAGAGTGAAAGGCTTAATCGAAAATCTGGTGGTTTCTCAATTGTTTGCATGACCGATTGCCCCAGATCAGAAAGAGAGAGAGAGAGAGAAAGTGAGTTTTTTTTTTAAGCAGTGCCAAAGAGATGAACACAACTGAACACTCTCACTAGTGCCGGCTGGCGGTGTTAAGATGCTTTTCTCCAATACTTTACGAAGCAGAAAATGATGCTGGAGGATGTAGCCCTGATTTGGGGCTGAGACCTATCCTGTCCCGTCCATGAGAGCAGCGTGTAACACTGTCCACAGTTTTAATATGGAACAAGTTAAGGCAAGCAATGACTAGATTCTCCCAGTTTTGTTTGTCCTCCTGCCAGTTGTCACCAATCAACAGGAAAGACATCCTGGAAAGACTTGACAGTGTCTCTCCTGTTGACATCTACCTACGATGGAAGACTGGATGGTGAAGTTGATGGAGTGGGCTGAGATGGAGAAGCTACGGCTTTGATTAAGGAAAAGACACTGGGTAATTTCAAGGCTAATTGAAAGCCTTTTTTTGGACTTTCTGCGTGAAGCAGAAAAAAATGAAATTACATTGTATGGATTTAACGATTAGAAAAAGACTAGACATAGAAAAAAAATGAAAGTTATGTTGTAAACTTAGAGTAAGAATCTAGTCTAAAGTGTTACTTATATCTGTTGTGAGGAAAGTCAGAAGTCATTCTCTTTTCTCTTTTGTCTTTTTTCCTTCCTTCTTTTCTTTTTGCACTTTTGACTTTGCTTTTTCTTTTCTTCTTCAATCTTTTTCTCCCTTTTCATTCTTTTTCATTAATATTAGTTTTTGTTAGTTTTTATTGTTCTTATTTTAAAATCTAATAAAGTTATTTGGAAAAAAAACCCCAGGAAAGACATCCATCAATCCTTTCTTATGTGGGCTGGGGAGAAGAATGATTGGGTATAAGAGAGGTGGCCATATGTATTCAATCAATCAATCAATCAATCAATCAATCAATCAATCAAGGAGAGTTTTGACAAATGGCTAGAACTCTAAGGTTAGCCATTGATCAACATTTCCTTTGGTTTTGCAGGTTTTCAACACTGGTTTAATGCCATCCCAGGATGATGCTGTTCTGGAAGGATGCTGTACCAAAATGGTGCTAAGCTTGTGTTTCATAGTAACCCAGATATTGGCTGGCAGAGACAAGGATGATGGCAATTTGGGAGCTGAGAAGGGAAGGTTCATCAGATAGGATGGGGAAAAATTTGTCTGGGAAATGCCCATGTGATTCTGCAGAAATATAGAATGTCCAACATATAATTTTTATTATGATCTATGCAAAGTTTATATATTACATTTCCTGTAATACCTCCTAGGAAGGACAGAACAATATCAGGACAAATTTCTCCCTTCAAACTCCAGCCATGCTGTCACCAAAATCAGATGCCAAATTTTGCAGTAAAATTGGTACAAAAAGGATGCGTTTTCCAGCCAGGACCCACTATATGAATTCTATTCTTCTTGTTTTCTCTTTGGGGTAGTTCTGATCTTTGATCCTGTGAATATAATTCGATTAGGGCTGCCTGATAGATTTCAGTGGCAAAAAGTGAAAGCTGATTTTAAGAGGAAAAGAAAGAGAGAGAGAAAGCAAGAAAGCAGAATATGGAGAAATCATATCATGATACCCACATATGGGGTGTGTGCATAGGTGTATTCGCTTTATCTTCATCCATCTACTTTGCATTAAGTGTATATGCTCTTCCTTTTTAGAGGTATTGGAACGGGGAGTTCAGGAATGGACTTTGACTGGGGAGGGGAAGGACTTTAGAGACGTCCTTGTCTAATTTTGTAGAGCAAGAGATTGAAGGCACGAAGATGACTGAGATAGATCCTCTCATCCACCAACCTAGACCTTGTCCATTTCTTTAGTTGATTTCTGTCTTCGCCCACTCACAAGCATAAACATATCCAAAACAGCACTAGTCCTCTGTAAAGGATGTTCTGAAGCTCTGGGATAGAGTCACAAATTATTTTGGGGAGCCCAGAGCTGAAATGGGGGACTCCTAATCAAGGGAGACCATCTTTCTTGAGTTGAGAAGAGCTCTCTACCATATCCAGGCCCTGAAAGGTATTGCAGGTACCTAACAGTCCTGACCCTAACAGTCAGAAGTCCAGTCAATGACCTGTCAAAGAGTGCACACATGAAGATGGAACTCTTGTGAGTAAAGCTGTACTCATGAATAAGAGTCTATTCATGAGTAAGAACTGAATACTGGAACCTCAAGCTTAAAAGCCTTCCATTTGAGACTCCAGAATCCTGGTTTTATATCACAACAAATGTTATCTTGGGGAGGAAGGGTTTTCCCTTTCCTTGACTTTGGGCTGTGTTTTGGACTTTGCTTTGGACAACGAGGTGCAGAATGGACCCATCTTTCTAGATAGTCCATCTTACCAGCATGGCCTCCAGGACCTGGTCAGATCAGACAGTTGCCAGGTTCCAGCTCCTGGGGAAAACGCACAGATGAATTCCCTTTTTGTTCCCGTTCCCTGATCACTATCAACTTAACTGGGTCTAGTTGGAAATATGAGAAAAAATGGAAGTGGGTATGCAGGTGAGTTTCCCCATAAAGTCCCAGCCCTTGTTGACTTTGTTTCAGATCATGAAAATCTGAAGGCAAATTCAACGCATGTTGGTATGAATGCATTTAGAAGCTTTTCTTATGATCAGGGGCGATCAGTAACCAGGCTGTTACACTGCAGTAGGAGTTAGTGCTTACAAGTCCAGAAGTGTGGTTGCTAGAGGACCACAGTAGGTAGAATCAACTAGGTGTAAGAAAAGTGTCCAGATACAGTACATGGGAGGGTGTTCTATCTGCCAATATAATGCAGCTGTTGTCCCATGATTGTCGGGAGGCTCCTGAAGCAGGTTACAAGTAGGAGTCATTGGATAGTATTGCCCTTATTTGTCTAATTGAAGAGACCTGCAAGAAAAGGCAGGAGGAGGGTAGAGGAAAGAAGAAGAAAGTGAGCCCTGAATTCTGTTTTCTTGAAAGAAGATTTTGTAAATGTCCTCCCCCTGTGATGCTGGCTTGGTGGAAGACATTCCCCATTATACCCTCTCCGGTCTATCTACAGTGAAATTGGGGGAAAACACTGATGATAAACAACTTAAGAGCTCCGATGTGGAACAACTGAATTACCTTCTTGCAGACATGTCCAATGGTCAGAAGCGAAGTTGTTCCCTTTGCTCTGCTCTCTTTCAAACTTAGAAAGGAATTTTTAAGCTTAGCATTGAACATAATGCTTTTGCGTGTTTTTCTTTCCCTGTTTTTTTCCCTCCTCTTTCATAATATTATTACTGACTCCACGCTTTTATAAACTGAATTGAATAGTTACTTTTTTTTTTTTCGTGGCTACTAGGATGAAAACTAGAGGTATGATGGCTGCTGTCTAGGGTGGGAGTTAGGGTGGGTTAGTGCTATATTCTCAGATTAAGACTGCCCTAAAATGCACAACAGATTTAATTTGACTTGACTTGACTTGACTTGACTTGACTTGACTTTAATTTAATTTAATTTATTAAACTTGTATGCTGCCTGACTCTCAGTGACTCTGGGTGGCTCAGAAGAACCCAACAAAGAAATTACAATGCCATCAATAAAACATAAAAAGTAAAGATAAAGCGAAACCGGGACTCGTTTCAGTTTTTCTTCCCTTTTGACGGATGCTGCAATGTGTCATATTAACCCCCAGGGGGCGCTCATGGGCTTTTCACATCCTCTGAAAGGTACTAAGAGAATAAACCTTGACGTTGATTCTTGGTCTCCGGGTAGAGCTGAGATAAATCAATTAATATTATGGGATGACTACTTTGAGCAGTTGTGCCTGCTGGCGAGGAGAGCCTTCCCTTTCGAATTCATCATGTCGCGTATTTATCTCCAATCGGTCTGACCTGCCCTGTATCAAATGTCTCAGAGACGTGCAGGATCAGTAAAACATTCACTACTATATAAAAATAAAGATTCATCATGAAAATAGATTTAAACCATGGCCAGATAGTTTTGGCTTGCAACAATAGCCTGCTTTGAACCTCGCTACTGAATTTGGACAGTGCTATTTTGTCATCAGGGTCTCACAACCAGGAGGGTCCGTGGGGTCAGCAGCATCACAATGGGGGGGGGGGGACGTTCAACTGGGCTATGGAATCCCTTCTCGGCTGGTAACAGCTCCACATGAACGAGGAGTGGGTTTGCTCCCTCTAATCGTGCCCCCCTCTTTGAGTGCTGTTGATACCCACCCACCCGCTGCGTGGACATCCCTGCTCACCATCAAGAAGTCTCCATTCCTAAGAGAGGCAACTCAGATAAACATGGACAGATGCCCCTCATCAGCCTGATTTCCCCACCTTTCCATTCTGGATATAGATCACATTTGTCACTATAAGGCAGACACGGTCCTTGTTGCTGTGCAAGCAAGAAATGTTTAATCTATCGATAGATCCCCTCTTTATCTCTATCTATCTATCTATCTATCTATCTATCTATCTATCTATCTATCTATCTATCTATCTTCTTACTTTTCTACCTACCTACCCACCTACCTACCTACTACCTACCTACCTACTCTATCTAATCTTCTATCTATCTTCTTACTTTCCCACCTACCCACTCACCCACCTACTACCTACCTATTTATTTACCTACCTTATCTATCTATCTATCTATCTATCTATCTATCTATCTATCTATCTATCTATCTATCCATCCATCCATCCATCCATCCATCCATCCATCCATCCATCATCTACCTATCCTATCCTATCCTGTCCTATCCTATCCTATCCTATCCTCTATCCACACAGACCTCAAAAGGAACAGCCAAAGAATACTTTTATCCAGACAAATTGAATAATAATCTAATAATACTGGATATGAGTTTGAGTTTAAAACTCTCAGGGCATAAATTGAGCTCCAAACTTGCGCAGCAATATTCAGGAGGAGGCATTCTTGAAGATATATCTGGGCTTCATATTTATGTGTTTCTTTCTGGCATTTGTACCCCAATTATCCATAAAATACAACTACCCAGAACAAGGACAAACCCTCCATAACAGTAAAATAAAAGCGGCACTGGAAAATAACCAGGTCTTATATTACTATGACTTACAGCCTTTTAAAAATATAGGCTAGGTAGAAATACAGTGCAAAGTGTAATACAATTAAAATTTAGATTAAATCATAGAGCTGGAAAGAAGGGACATGGGGTAGGGATATAATTAAATATCTGAGGTATATGGTTTTGTGGTTTCTGGATCTCCTTCCCTAGAGTTTCATTTAAAGCATTTTTTGAAAAATACTGACCAACCTGTCCTTTTGCTCACCCTTAAACAGCCAGCAAAGTATGGGTGGCATTTAGACTGGCACCTTTCCATTCCGTTGTTTATTTCCTGATATTATGGTTACACTTAAATCGCCTACAGAAAAAGCCCAAATGAGTTTGCTCACAAAGGAGTTTAGAAATACTTATTTCTTAGAGAAATGCCTCCCGGTGCAATCTTCTGATCTTTTTAAAAGTACATTTTCTAAAATAAATAGCTCACCAATTCAGTCATGGGTTCGTTTGGTGTATTTACTTGGTCCATAACATAGATTTCTGGTCTGATTTTCTGCAGTGTTTTATGCTGTAGCAATTTGGAGTACATCTTCTGGCACATTCCCCCCCCCCCATTTGTTAGTTTGACATAAGCAGGGTATGCTGTCCTGGGGCCTTCTATAATTTTTTTGAATGGGCTTTCTTATACCAATGGTTTATAAAAGCAACATTCTCTGCAAGCAGCAAATGGGCTTTGTGATCATCACTTCATTGTGGATTAACCATCCCAAATGGGATAGCAAGACGTTTTCAGCCATCCTCTACTGCTTGATCTTCTCTAGAAGTTTCAGATTGGGATTTGTGCTGGGTGTCAGGCCTAGCCCAAGGAACTCCAAGAGACAATGCCAATTCAGTCCAGCTATGCTACAACCTCTAGCAAGAATCTTCCCAGACTAAAACCCCAGTTCCCAAAGTCCTCCAGCCACAACAGTGTGAATTCCTCAGGGAGGTGCCAGTCTCATCCTCTTGTTCCTCCCACGCTCTTCTGGTGAGCTAAGAAAATGTTTATCTCCCTGAGCCTGGCCTTCATAACTCCATTCCATCACACTGGGTGAGGAACAACATTAATACTGCACTGCATGTAAAAATGGAGTGGGGCTTTGATATGGTGGTTGTGGTGGTCCTCTTGACCTTTTTGACCCACCCTGTGGATACCCCTAGTGTGGTTCCTCTAATTTTGACACCCTCAGATGTCCCAACTATCGTAAATGTGGCTTTGACTCCCCCCAAGTTCATCCACCCTGTTTTACTTATGTAAAGGAGGCCATTTTGGAGAAACCAAAAGGCTATGTTTTGTTTTAAAGAAATAAGAGAATAAAATGTAATATTTGACAGTCATGCAGAATGCACGTGCGGCTCTTCCTCCTACTTTTAAGGCCTTGAGGACAGGAGTTAAAATAAAGCAATATTCACTAAAAAACAAAACCCTTCTTCCTTGAGTAATCACTCAAATCGACCAATCGACCAAAAACATTAGGTTGAAATGACATACGGATCAACACACAACCCACAAACAATTAAACAACAAAATGAAAGAGTGTGACAGTGTCCTTTCTAAGCACGGAGACAGCAGAAACATCAAAGTAGATAAGAAAATGTCTTATTCTTCATGGGGAAAAGTAGCTTTTCTCAAGCGTGGTGCTTGCCTGCATACGAGTTGACTGGTATGCTGGCTGAGGAGGATGGGTTTTGCAGTCCAACCCGCCTGGAGGGCAGGAGGCTGGAAATGAATGGAGTAAACAACTCAGTTTGGGGAGCGGGGAAGCAGTAAGGCGATGGAATGACGTGGAAAAAAGAGGTTTTAGGTATCCTATCTTTAGAAGCCATCTGTTGGCTAGGCGGTCTGGTTTCCTGCCAGATTGTAGTATTAGCAACGATATGAGACTCAAAAACAGAAAATGCTCGGGTGGGGGGTGAATTTCTGAACGGCGGCTACAACATCTGTGGATTGTGAGGGGCAGTAAAGAATTACATACCCACTAAAACATGCTTTTTCCACTTGCAATGGAAATTGGCAAGGCGGTTTCGATATGTTGACTCACCTGATTGAAATGAAGTGGAAAAAAGGCAGAAGCAGGTGGCAGGAGAGGACTCTGCAGTCCAGTGGTCCCACCCATCATGAGCAACGAGACGTTGCAGGCTGTAGACCAACATGTGGAGAACCTCTAGTTTTCTTCCACTGGTGTAATGGCCTCTCTCCAGTGGTATTCCTTGTCATTGCTGGTATACTGCCACTATTGATAAGAGTTTCATTTACCCATAATAACCAGGAATAAATCATGATTTAGTCTAAATCCTTAAACGATGGTGAGGAAAGCCCTGTAGGACTGCACTGTTTTCAATTCCTGTTTTCAGCTGTAGCCAACCATACCCTCTTCACTGTCTGCTCTTCTCCCTCATCCTAATTCAGTGATGCCCTGAATATTTTGGACCCTGGAAGCTTTATCAGCTGATGGCAGACATGTTGTTTCTTAATTTGATGCTTTTGTGGAGGAAGAAAGAGTTCTTCTCATCCCCCCTCCCTCCCATAAGTTGTATTTAGTAGATAAGTAAAACCTTGGGTGATAATTGTTGTGGATGTACAGAAAAATAATTGCAGAATTAGATTAAGAGATCAGTCTTCCACATTTCTCTTAAAGAGACCAACTGAGTCTTTCCTCGCTTTTAAAAACACCACAAAAATACAATAGACAGGTTGGAATCACAAATAACACTAAGTCACACTTTATTCCACCATTGTCTGTTGAAGTCAGAGAACCAGTCATCTGTGGTGATTAAGGAGTTGGACTAGAACCCAGGTTCTAGTCACCCCTCAGCCACAAAAATTCATGGAGTGACTTTCAGACTGCAACTCATTCTCTCTCTCTGTCCAAGAACCAGGGTAGTCCAACTGTGAAGGCGTTGGACTGACACCAAGTAGAGCCCGATTTTATCCCCCCTGCCCCTGCCCCTGCCCCTGCCCCTGCCCCTGCCCCTGCCCCTGCCCCTGCCCCTGCCCCTGCCCCTGCCCCTGCCATGGAAGCTCTGAAGGACTTTGGGGCATCCTTTCTTCTCAGCCCAAGAACCAGGATAATCTCATGGTGAAGGTGTTGGACAGACACTGAGAAGACTCCGGTTCTAGTGTTCCTTCAGGATGAGAAGCCATCTGGAAACTTTGGGCCAGTCCCTCTCTTTAAGTCTAAGAGCTAGTTTGGTGCATTTATTTATTTATTTAAATTTACCAGGCCCTCCAGCTCTATAACAACTCTGGTGAGCAGAGATCAAGAACTAGGTGAGAACTTGCTGAGAACAACAGTGAAAGGGTTTGTTGAAGTCAAGCCGGCCGGATGGTTCATCCCACATATACAAAATCTCAAATTATGCTTTGTAACCCACAGTGATTGGTTTTCTGCAGTGTGCTAAACCCAAGCCAGACAAACCACATTATGGTTTGGTGTGCTGTGTGAATGCAGCCATTCTGAACAAGCAGGCCTTTTGATTCCATTCGAAGGGGCAGGTCTCCTGGGTGAATATCCAGGGTTATGGTTGAAATCAGGCTAGCTCCTGCCTTGATGACTTTGGGAAGCTTATTCAAAACCAAGTTTTTTTCTGGAGAGCACTCCAGAGATTTTTGCTCAGTTATCACACCATCTTTCACTTTTTTACTGTTATTAATTTATTGTTAATTTTTTTAAAAAAGTTGTTTGCATCTGTTGATTTTTTCTTTTCTTATCTTCTACCCTGCTGAGAGTTGCAAGATTGCAGCAAGGTATAAAATCAATCAATCAATCAATCAATCAATCAATCAATCAATCAATCAATCGATATCTTGGTTATATCCTGAAATTAAAAAGATAAGGGGACCTAGCTGGCCTTCCATATTCTGCATGTCTCCCCCTTTCTTTGCTGAATGAATGGAAGAGGCTGTCATTATTAAATTACAGTAATTACTGTATTTATTAATTCTCCCCCTTTCTGTGTTGAATGAATGGGAGAGGACTGTAAAGAGGACTGGAAAAGTTTATAATTATTAAATTACAGTGATTATTAAACAATGGTGTGAGGAATACTAGATTTTGAGCTGAATTTATGACAAAACGAAAGCACATACAGACTTCAGTGATAACTGAGGAGCTCAAGA
Source organism: Python bivittatus (assembly GCF_059951505.1). Classification (NCBI taxonomy): domain Eukaryota; kingdom Metazoa; phylum Chordata; class Lepidosauria; order Squamata; family Pythonidae; genus Python; species Python bivittatus. The sequence continues at coordinate 7,346,779 of NW_028277038.1, forward strand.
GTGTTACCATGGGGTCCAAAGAGTCAAAATGGTGGCAAAGCATGTAGAAAAACAGGGAGGGGCTTCAATTGGGGCCAACATTTTGACTTTTTTGACCCCCTCTCCTGCAGATGCCCCAGTATAGTTGTTGATTGGAGAGAATGCCAGAGGATGTATTTTCTGTACTGACATAATTCCTCAACTTGCAAGGACCATTTCTCAACTCACACCAAAATGGACTGCTTCTTCAATCTATTTTGGAGTCCTGGGTGATTTTTTAATATATTATTGGTAAATATAACAACCAGTGATCTGATGAAGTACAACCAAAAATAGAGCAGTGCTAATAAAATCAGAATATACCAAACAGTGATTAAATGTGTGACGTTTGTAGGAACTAAAAATATATCCCTAAAGTGTTAATACAGAACTTGCTCAGTCCTTTAACATATTATTAAATCTAGCCATAGAAACCATCTACTGCACCATCTTCTCAATTTGGAGATATATATATATATATATACATATATACATATATACATATATGTATATATATATGTATATATATATATATATATATATATATATATATATATATATATAGTAAATATAACAACGGGAAGATCTGATGAAGTACCATCAAAAGTAGAGCAGTGCTAATAAAATCAGAAAAGAATCTACCAAATAGTGATTAAATGTGTGACGTTTGTAGGAACTAAAAATATATCCCTAAAGTGTTAATACAGAACTTGCTCAGTCCTTTAATGTATTATTAAATCTAGCCATAGAAACCATCTACTGCACCATCTTCTCAATTTGGAGATATATACATATATACATATATACATATATACATATACATATACATATACATATACATATACATATACATATATATATATATATATATATATATATATATAGTAAATATAACAACCGGAAGATCTGATGAAGTACCATCAAAAGTAGAGCAGTGCTAATAAAATCAGAAAAGAATCTACTGAATAGTGATTAAATGTGTGACGTTTGTAGGAACTAAAAATATATCCCTAAAGTGTTAATACAGCTCAATCCTTTGGAGACACTTTTTTGGAATTCTGAAAAACTCCAAATGGCCGTTCTAGTCAAAACGCTTGCAGTCAAGGAAAAGTTGCAATTACATTAGAGAACAATTGCATTTTATAGACCCCCCCCCAAACTTCTTTGATGCTAGACTTTAAATACAACAATTGGCTTGTGAATCCTCAATTTGCTTTGATATAAAGCAGGACAAAAAACTGAAGTTACTGAATGGGAAAACACGCTTCAAGATACTTTTATTTTTAATGGTGGTGGTGAGGCTAAAAGGACATTATTAATCATAAGAAAACACCCCACGGTGTTTGGTGGGACATCATTTCAAATAAACCCACTGATGATACAGGACATGTGGTTATTGTTTCTCATTATTTGTTCACTTGTTTCATTCATGGTTCCTTGTTCTAACAACTGAATAACTATAATCCAAAATCTACCATGTTTAAGTCCCAGGGCTCGGTCTTCCTGCATTCAGTTTAAAGATTCGGATTAAATGCAGATTTTCTTGCCTTGACAACTGGCAAGTTCTTTTTCTCTTCTTTGTCCTATGCTCTTTTAATCGTGCTGCCAATATGGCCAGATAAATCGTGTTGGGGAATTGGAAAAATCCTTTCCTATCCAAGGTCGCCTGAACAACATGTTTTCTGGGGGGGTTTTTTGGTTGGTTCTTTTTTTAAATGAAAGAATATGGCTCCCTCTTTCCGACGGTGTCTTTTTCTGAATTTTCTGTAATACTGGAATAGGCTAACATTTTGTGAAAAGAGCCACGTGTCAGTTTCCTGAAAGTTGCCTTCCATTATGAAACAGACCTAACCCTACCTCATTCTCAGGGTTCTTCAGAATCTGAGATCGCTGTGAGTTTCGTTCCTTACCATAAGTTAATGGAAAGTGCTGTCCCCCCCCCCCCCCCCCGTTGCATCTCTCTTTCTTACACGTCTTAGGTTAACTTTGGGAGAAACGGAAGGGCAGGTTTAGGTCCACCATGAGCATCAGAAAAAAACCACGTTGAGAGGTCCCTAAGCCATTTCTTTTATTGAGTAATGAACAGCCATCAGATTCATAGTGAATATAGCAACATTCATCAACTGGGTTTAAAAAGAGCAATGAGAAATAGAGAAACAGCCAGTTGGTTTAATGATGCACAACAGTTTTATTAAACAGATCTTCTCAAGTAAGAAGCATTCAGCATTAAAACACCAACACAAAACAGTGAATTCCACGGATGGCAGCTCTGAGGATATTGCCTTCCGATATAACATCCTGCACTGTATTTTGAAGATCTGCTTTTGATCTAAAAAAAGAGAGAAAACAAATAAATGCACAAAAACCCCGACCATGAATAATGGGATGTTGCATTTGAGCTTGAACATAACATGCTTCACTTGATTGGCCAAGAGATAAATGTAACAGTGAATAGTCTGCAACTTCCTCAATTCTCTGTAAAGCAAACATTTCTTAATAGTTTGATGGTATCGGGAGTATGTTTCAGTTCTTGGCATTTAAAAGTATTTGATTGTGTTTATTCATGCCTTAGTGTTATTCTTCGGAGATGCATAAATGTTTCATATTTTCAAGTGCCTCTTGCCAAAACAAATTTATTTTCCAGTAGTCACCTTGACCTAACTCTCCTTTTGAATGGTTTAAATGTGCTTAATGTTATCTTGATTACAGCTTTGTACCTTTTCATCGGTTAAAATCCTTTGTTCACGTTTGCTTTCCCTAATTTGTGTTCTTGGCTACTCTCTGATTTTAAAATCCTCCTTCCTTCGTCCTTCCTTCCTTCCATCTGCTCTTCTGGTCATCATCTTGATCAAACCAGGCTCATACATCATGCTAAGCCAAGGTTTCCTTAAACGTGGTTAATTGAGTCAACTACAGTAGTCTGGGATCATGCATTATGGTTTACAGACAACACTGCCTGGATTCACACAAGTTGTGAAGCCAAATTAATAAGCCACACATTGAGTGAAATCATCCAATACAAAAAGATTCCATACAATTTTCAATTCAGTTTTGGATTTATGATGGCCTTTAGCCAGAAAAGATTGGATATAAAAATAAATAAAATTGCAGTGAACAGAAGCCCCTTTCTTGACCAATAAAATGCTCAATTGGCCTTTGATTATTAGCTGCCATTTTAGATGAGGTTGAAAGCTGGTGGCATAAATGGAAGGACTCTTATGTAGCAATATTTGCCACATGGAATCTAGGAAAAATAAAGCATAAAGACTTGATTGCTTTTTTGGGATGTATTAGACAAAGAATTATTCTTATTTAATGATTTAAAAAGTAGCACTTATAATAGCCTTATTATTTTTAAGACCAGAAATAGATTGGAAGCTATCTGTTTTTCATACCTTTTCTTACTTTACTTTACTTCACTTTTCCCTTTCTTTTTCTTTATATTTTGTATTTCAAATTTTCTATTTCTAATTTTTAAATATGTATCTTTAAAATTTCAATAAAATATTATTTAAAAAAAGACTTGATTGCTTTTTTTAAATAATTCCATTCTTCTATTTTGGAGTATTCTGGGGAAATAGTCTGGGGAAAGCTTGTGACTGTTTTCTTGGAGATCCACATTTTTCTTAAGTTGCTTATAAAAGTTTTCTTACCAGAATGCTCTTAGTTTATTAAGAAGCCACTTCCCTGGGAATCAGATGCAGCACAAGAAATCGTGGTTATTGTTAGCTGTCAGGTTTATGGTAACAACAAACTGGGAAACTAAAGCAGACATTTTCTTTGGATCAAAGGTATTTAAAAGAGTGGGGAATAGGGACAGTTGAACAACAGCTCTTGAATCTTTAAAGTTCCTGAATTTTTTAAAGAGTTCTTGAATCTTTAAAGGTTTTTAAGCAGCCAAGACTCCTTCAATCTTTACAGATTGATTTATTCACAGTGTATCTCCAGATGACTTCCATCTGTACTTTTTTTATTTTTTGGCATATAAATATTGAATACTGATGCTTAAACTTTTGTGTTTTCTTAAGTTTACAACATGTATATGCATTTCCAACTTTTTTTATTTTGCATCTGTATGGGATCCAAAATGCATGGAGAATCTCTCTATAAGAATAGTCGTATACTTGGGGGTTCTTCCCAGATCTAATTCTTAGTGTGAGGAACTCATGTTCCCCATCACATTTCAATCATATGGTCTCAGAACCAACACCAGTTCCACATTGGCGAGACTACTGTAAAACCCTCTGTTCAGGTTCTCTCCTATTTTGGTGGAACACCATACCTTCTCTGAGGATGATGGTAGAAGAGGGCTGGAGTGGGATAACCATTCTGGTTTCCCATTAGGACCCTCAACATAGTTACTTCAAATAATTTAAGAAAGTTTAAATAGTGACTGAGCTCCAAACAGATATCAGAAGAAGACAGCATTGAGAAACAGAGTTCTAACACCTTTTGTCATCTGCACATAAGCCTGTGATAGAGCTTTAAACCTGAATTAACTTCTGCCTGGTTACTGCACATTCGAAGGGCCAAATGGAAGCTGATCCTGTGTTTTATTTAACAATAAAGAATATGAAAGAGTTCAATTAAATAATACAGTGTATCAATGTATTAATTAAACATGCAAGCATATGTGAGTCAGAAGAAACACCAATAGGTTCAAGCATCTAATTACATTCAGTAACCCCACACTTGATTACTCCCCATTCTCCAAAAACCCAATGACCCAAGTTGCAATCTACAATGGGGAAGGTAGGATTAATTTAACCCTTTTCCTCTCTGAAGATGCCTTACTTTCAAACCACCCTTCATTGCCTGTGGCGCCCACATATCTCACGAACAATAGACAACAGGCCGTGAAGGAAAGGTTGCATTTCTTTAGTAGAGCATCAACTTTTGTTTGCAAAATGTTCCAGGCTGGGCTGGGGCTGGGGGAAAAAAATCCTTTGGAAATATGGAGATGTGCTGCTCACCAGGGTTGTCAATATTTGAGCTACAGCAATGTTTCCTCACTTCCTCAGATATGATGGAATGTTTCCCAGCATGTTTAATCTACCTTCCACAGGCTTCAAAGAAGCTGAGATGAATGGACAAATGTTTCTGATGGAATATAGCAACACAGATCCTACAGTTTCTCCTTCCATTCACAAACTGCAGAAATGTTAATAACCTCCATCCTTAGCCAAAAACATTGCCACTGCCCTGGAGTACAGAATAGTCAAGACATGAATCTTGCTTTGGAGACATGGTGGTCATGCAAGAAAGTTATATCCTTCAGGTGTACATTTTTTGGTGAGATAACTGTTGTTACCAAACAAGGAATTGCATGTTCCCCAGAGTTGGGGTTACTGCATGTAGTTACTCAACTGAACCTTAAGCTTAAAAATAAGGAATTTATTGTTTACTTAATCTTACCAGCTAAATAATAATTGCTCAATGATGGAAAACCTTAGACAATCTAACAATTGACATGTGGATTAACAGGCCTTCTTCAATTGCCATGCTAGGAAAGGTTACCAATTAAGTTAGAACAGCATTTCTCAACCATGGCAGCTTTCAGATGGGGGACTTTAACTCCCAGAATTCCCCAACCAGCCTTGGGGAAATAGCAAAATTTAAAAAAGGAAATTAGAGGAGGCTTGTCAGAAGTATGTTGGGAAATGCTGTTTTAGGATCAGGGTTTATTAAAAATAAACCATTTTCCAGTCATACTTACTGCTGTCCAAGGGTGCTTACAAAACCAGTTAAAACTGCAATTTACGCAAATGAAACTGGCAGTGCAACTAGTCACTAAAAATGCATGTTATCAAAAAGTGGTTTTTTCCTCCCTACGGCTGTGCAAAACATTGATTTCGTTTTGAGAAAGCTTCGTTGCCGCAATTTGATTCACTGAAGCAAATGGATTCAGATCAGACTAATGCAGCCAATTAGATCCCCCCCACACACACTTTTTCAAGAAAAAAGATCTTCTGTGGATACGCAGAAGGCCCTTTTGTCCAAATTGAATCTGACCTCTTTTCACCTGATTTGTATGTTCAAGTCAGTGGCATGAATTAAATCTGGCTGGATGTTTGAATGAACTCAAATCTGATTCACACAGGTATAATATTTTCTAAGCAGCAGAAATGGAACTCATTAAAAAGCTGCACAGCAGGATAATGTATGGCGATATTAACAACTTAAAAATGTCAGGGAGAGAAGGATTTCTTGTGTGGTGCTATAAAGATAACAAAGAAGGTGCTTGGTTTGTCTTCCCTTGCTGGGGAGACAAATGAATGGAGGATAAAGATTCTCTCCCCCCTGCCCAGATATCTCCCTCGGATAGAAGTGTTAATGCAACAACAAAGCTTATCGGGGTTCTTCATAGACCAAATATGAATGATCTGCCAACAAATGGGATACAGTAAAATGGAAAGTGAAATGTACCCCCATTTTTAGATGCATTGTGTTTTGGGATGCTCAATGATGGAGAGAAGATAATTTCCAGGCAGCGTTGGTTGAGATTAGCACCACTGGATGATCTCTGAGGCCCTCACAGATGCCCTTGTAACTTCTAAAGACCTCTTAGTCTTTCCTTCTCCTTCCTCTTCCAACCAAGCCATCAGGGACAATAGGTATTGTCCTATTGGCTCCTCTGATTTTGTCCTTCTGGGTGGGATGTTAGGGGAACAGGCAGGAATTGAGGAACAAGCGCATAGTGAAGGTCTGGACTTTGCACTTGTCCTCTCTTTAGTGTGATGTGCTTGGATATGCCCATTTTTGGTTGAATAGTAAAAGGGAAAACAGCTTTATCGGGCACATTGAGGATTTGGGGAACATAGTCTGGGCATGTTCCTACTATGAGGTGGCTTGTCCAGTCCCAAAATGGCTACCACAGTGGGGGTGTCCAGTTCAAAAGACCCATTTACTCAAAGGAAACTGGCTGAGGTTGCTACAACCATCCGGTAATTTAATTTTCTACAAATAGGGACAGGACCCACGTCCATCCCAGAAGTCTTTTAGTAAATAAAGGGCATGCTTGGTGCTAATATGTTCTGTTGCAGCATGCCAACTTCCCATGTAGTTACCCTGCATTTAACCAAGGTAAACAGGCAGGTCATAGTATAAAACTGATTTACCTTGATTCTCAAAGTAGACATGACCTCAACCTTTTTCATGCCATGCCAATTTGTTCAATGCAAGCCAAGAGATGAATTCATTTCTTTTGTACAAAGCATGGAATAAGGCCCTGTATCTTTTTTTTTTCTCTTCAGGGTGGGGAGAGATGTGTTTTTCAGTTGTGCCACGTAGCAAAGAACATGTGTGCTCCATCTTCTTCAGGCGTTCTTCCTTTCCTGAGTCAGTGGTCCTTTCACACAGTTTCACTTCCTTTTCTAGAGATGTTTGTATGCCTCATTCGAGTTTCTGATTTGCCCTTTGCAAGAGAAAAGGCATAATTTTAGAACTGGGAGTTCCCCGTTGCCCACACAGCTGCAGAGAAAGCCAGGTGGGGCATGAGGGTGAGGGACACTGTATCCCTTCATAGGATTCAACGTTGTTCTTTCTTCAGAGATAGTTTGCTCATTTAAAAAAAAATATGGATTAAAAAATGAATCCCATATAGCTACTTGCAACAGTGGAAGGAAAACTCTTAAGGAAGTGCAGAAACAACAGATTACCTTGGGGGGAGTCCCCACCCCCATAATTGTTAGAAGAAAAAGCAGTTAACACTTGGTTCTTCCAAGCAGGAACTTGGACTCTTTCAAAGACCCACTTCCAACTCTTTGGCTGTCTTGCTGCAATGTGCTTAATCAATGTAGGAACAAATCTAGCAATTGCTTTCCCATAATATATTACTCTTCCTTAGTTTGAACACTGGTTAGCTTTTCTGTAGCCTGGTGTCTGGTAAGAACTAGGCCATTTGATTACTTTGTGGCTCAAACATGTCAGAATACATAGATTCTATGATTCTATGGTAGGGTTCAGATTATGTATTAAACCCAGGTTAAGCAACATACAGTTGTTCTAGGCCCAAGAAAACAAGCACCAACTACATAACTCCATTCTAGTCTAGTCTAATATGCTCTGTGAACTAAGTCTATAAGATAGGCAGGGTGGTCCAGTGGTGAAGGTGTTCGACTATGAAGAGGGAGACCCATGTTCTAGACTCTCCTCAGTCACAAAAGTCCCTGGGTGACTTTAGAACAGTTGGGTTTACAGAATGTGACTGGCCTAAAGTCATCTAGGGAGCTTTCTGGCTGAGGGATCTAGAATCTGGGTCTCCCCTCCTCCTAGCCTGTTAAATACATTGTTGGGAAAAACGGGGGTGGGGGGAGAGCTGTGCACATTGCCATGAACTCCTGAATGAAAGTTGGGGTATATATGACATAAATTAATCTTCCCAGGAAGGTCAGTGGTGAGAAATGTGCTGAGAAAAGATGGTATTCACCAGACTTGCAAGTGTTTCTTCTTAGCAGTGATGATCAGGTAGTATGTACCAAAGCTGGAAATGTCTACTGCTAAACTATGATGCTTTTCAGCTTGGATGGCTTTGAAAGGAGAATATAGAAGATCAAGGCAGAATATAGTGATCAATTGGTTATTAGTCTGGCCATGTTTCTATCATAGTCCATACTGGGGACAGTGGATCTCAGCGTTAGTTGTGGGGTTGGGGGACCATGCAAGACAGTGGTATTGAACTCAAGCTTTGCATGTGGGCATTGCAGAGAAAGCTAGTGGCCACATTTGCGCAGTGCATGTGTTTTCAAATAGTTTTATTTCTGGGGATTTCTCTGGATCAGCCCTTTTGATGAAACGAGGTTCCATGAATTGTGCCAACCCCAGAAAACAGGTTCACTGATTATGCTGGTCTGTGATTGTAATAACATTGGAGTTGATCTGATTTAGGTTCATCTATGACCATGGTGAACATCTTGTGCACAAACAGAGCCAATGATTGTTTTCTCACCCAGCACAAAGCCTTTTTAAGGTTCTCTTGTGTTTATCTGTCTCCTCCCTTCAGATCAGATTTAAGAAGCTGAATTTGTAATAACTGCTATTCTTTGAATCAAGCTTCTAAAGGGTTGAGGTCATATTGGCCCAATATTCAAAAAAATCTATTGGTTACCCACCTTTTAGGTCTCCATCCAAGCTGTTGATTCTTTAAAGTCCTGAAAGGCTGAGGGCCAGTCTATCCAAGGGATTCTCAGTCTCACTGACTGGGTCACCCCATTATACAAACCATAGCTTGTTTAACCACAGTTTACTGAATATACCACAGATGGTCAGGATTGTACCTTACTATTCCTGAAACCATGGCTTACAGACCATCATAGCTGGATCCATATAGCATGCCAAACCAAAGTCATATCGTGTGCAGCTTAATATGGAATTTGGATCAGATCATTATGAACGTGTCAGATGATTAAATTTCCCAGGAAAGACCCTTCTGCAGGACACCATTATTTGTGAAGGCTTGTGTGGTATGTGGGAAATGCTTGGAACAGATTCTCTACATATTTTTAAGTGATCCCATTTCTTTGAGACTTAGAAAAAGTGCCAAGACCTATTTGCTTCAATTAGTCTTTTAAATGACTTTTCTCTCCAGCTTTTCATGGTTTTTCATGGTTTCACTGCAGGGTATGTGTTGTTTTAGCAGAGAAGGAAGTACAAAAATACCCACTGCATTAATTTATGCCTGCCTTCTTAAAAATATTTCAAGTGGCAAAATTACTAACTCAGGTCAGATGGTGACACAATAAAACAAACAAACAAATGAAAAAGGAACAAAAAATAATTAAAAAATAGGATGGCTCTGTGCCTTAAAATAACAATGCGTGCAACAATATTAATAAAATGAAGCCGGATTGCAAATGATATGAGCAGCAACATTTAGTATTTGTGGAGAGCAACAAAGTTTTGATTTTTGGATGTCCATAAAAATGGGCAACCGAAAACAAAGTAGCTTTGCTTAGAAAACCCTAATACTGGTCATTACTTGTAAAGTCTTGGAATAGACTAACTGATGTCTTCCAAATATTTTGGATTTCAACTCTCCAGTGGCAAGAGATTGTAGGAATTGCAGTTCAAAACATGGGGAGGGGGGTGAAGGTTTTCTATCTCTAAGCAATGTCCTCAGATGGTGGACCTTTGTGGAGCATGGTCACCCATGATGGTCTGGCCATAGATAACATAGCATAGTTAGAATATCAACGTCTTTTTCAATGGAAGGAAACCAATATTGGGTTTTGTAGAGGAACCTTTGCAGGGCCCGATGCAGCCATCTCAGAAGGCAGATGCTGAGGGGTGAGTATCATGTAGCCTGACCTAAGGCCCCTAAACTTCCCTGCTGATCTCAGAGGCTGTCATCATCATCAGTGCTGGAGTGAGATTTAGCTGTTGCTTCTGCTTCATGTATATGTCTGACACAATCACAAGACAATGGAATGTCTTGGTTAGACCGGAGTAATGTGAGAATTCTAATATGTCACGAGTCTGACGTTAGATTTGCTTTGGAGATGTCAATTCCTAAGCTCAGATGTCCATTGGTGAACTGTAGCTACATCTGGCTGGTGAGCAGAACAACTTCAATGAACCTTATTAAAACATTTTTGTCACCCTCCAGAATAGCTTGGCCGACTCCTTGGAGCAAGGTGATGGGTCTTGATATCTTTCTTTTTTTCTCATCACAGTCTATCATGTCTTACGTCCTTCTCGTTTTACAACAGGGTCTTGCACAGTCATTCCTACATTGCTTTCTACTGATTCTTCTCATATCTTGGTTGGTAATGGATGGGGCTATTTTGGGAGTGGAAATGTTGCTTCAGTTGCAGGTCCCTTCCATCCATCACTTTGCGCTCACAACTGTTCATGCAGCTTGCAGCTGCCCACACGAAGCAAACGGAAATCCCCTGAAACTAACTGTCAGTAGTGATTTTTTTTTTTCCTACTCAAGCTGGGCATGATGCATCAGCAACCGCCTTTGACACATAACTAAGCCTCAAGAATGATACCTTTCTCTGAACCGAGTAGGCGACGTCAGCAACAACCACAAATGCTTAGATGACCAGCTTGTTATGACTGAATTGGACAAGAGACATGAAGACAGACATTGACTTCTAATGTTGCCCATGTAACGTGTTTGTTTGCATCTAAACCCTACATTGGGGTGGGCAGTGTAGGATCCTTCACTCCATTTTTCAACATCTTTCACCACTGGCTATGTTGGTTGAGATGATTGGGAGTTGAAATTTGATAACTCTGGAAGTCTGTTGGAGGTCTATCTTGGCCCCTACTAGGGACACAAGTTTTGTTGCGTTGAGAGCTTGATGATTTCTTGAATTTGGCAGTGACCCCAGCAAAAAGTGGCCTCTCAAAATCAAAAGGATACATGTCTTTTTGTAGATCTGTTCATTGTTATTCGTAAGTTGATAATCCCCCCTTTTTCATGTCCCATCTTACCTAGTCAGAAAATCATGATGTTTAACTTACTTATTGAAAATCTGCAGTGCTAAGGAAAGCATGTTCAAAATTCTTTAAGAACTGGAAGTATCGTTTTTAAATTCATACCTTTACTGGTCAAAAATATATATTTAATGGGTTGTACATCTATCCGATCTTGAAAAGGTTTGTTGAAAATTGAGTAATAAACTCTCTTTTCACTGCTTACTTTTCTGAGCAGATAGATAAACAGGGAGGTTCTCTTAAATTATATATGGCCATTGGCCTGGTCAGATTGAAAGACTTTAAGTTCTGTTGGTTTTAATGTGCTTGATTGACATGTGGGCTTAAGCTTTCCTATTGATATCAAGAATGGAAAAGAAAGATTAATGTTGTCTGCCAGTCTACTAAACTAAAATATTAAAAATGTCTTGATCTCTATGTATGCTATAGAAGTCTCAACTTGGCTTGGTAAGTGTAAAAAACCAAAAAACCAAAAAAACCAGCTGAATAGAGCTTAAGAAAAAGATGATACAATTTCTGATTTATCTTTGAGGATTACAGTTGCAGTCCTGGCTAGTAATTGCTTCCTTGAGGTCACACACTCCCCATGCTTCAAATAGAGATGTTTCAGTCTTCTCATTTGGCATCTGGATATTTCTGAACCTTGGACAGCAGAAATTCATAATAGACGTCTGTGCCATAATTGGGTTACATACCACGCTAAGCTCCAAATTATGGCTTGCAAGCCAACACAGGCCCATACATCATAGTAACTGAAATTGATCACACTGAATTTTGACCTGGTGCATTATTTGAATCCAGCCATTTATTTATTTATTTATTTATTTATTTATATTTCAAATTTAGATACTGCTCATCTCACAAAAAGTAGAAGGCCTACTACCTCTTCTAAATTATGACACAGCATTCTATAAGTTGACATCCTTCTAGTAAGCAATTCAGACCAGATGCCTAGAAAGTCTTTTCAATGTCCTCTCTCTGTATTTTGGTTCAAGCAGACATTCCTGGTTGACCTCACTGAACCCAACCATCAGAAGCAATTTTAGCTGCTTCTGGTGATCTCACCAGACTTGAATCAAAGGGGGTTTCATTCAGTTGCCAGGTGTGAGAGTTCAGGTCTTCCATCATTGATCAATCTGGAGTTCTTGATGTAGAATTTAAGATGCAACAACCAGAGTATGCAATGGGAAACAGCTCATTCTAGTTTGTCATTTCATCAGAAACTAAGCTGAAAGTGGGAAAGAGGATGTTTCATGATTTAAAAAAAACCCTTCTCTGCTCTATAATATCTTATAACACTATGATCTCACAGTGTTGTCCTCTCCCTCTCTTTCTCCTTCTCCATGTTTTTTAAAAAAGCCCTAAAGCATGTGAACCTAATTAAATGGAACAAAAATTTCTAGAGTGAGGATTCTTCTGGAGAATATGCCTTGGAACCATTTTTAGGCCCCCAGTGAAATTTTGCCCATGAAAATCTGTCATTTTCTTAGAAAAACAAACAATTTCCATTGCTAATCAATCTGTCTTGGGAATTTGTTAAGAAACATCCTTATGCAGAGAAATAAAAAGTCTGACCAACTATAAGGTAGATGAATTGGGTTATAAAATAAAGTTCTTTGATGTCACAGGCCATTGTCTGGAGCAATGATGGACAATGAATGTGGTATCACTGGCTGCTTTCTCCTCCATCACTGGTCCAATCATTTTAGGAATGATTTGCTGTAGTCTAAGACATCTAAATTAATAGTATCTTCCTATGAATTTTTTTTAGCAAATGGTACCGTGACAGCCAAAATGTTTCTGATGCAATCTCCCTCTCTCTCTCTCTCTCTCCCCCTATCCAGTAGCCATTAAAAGCTTTCTCCACCAAGGCAATACATTTAGCGTATTATATTTGATATTGCAAATGATAAAGTAAGGATGGAAATCTACCATTAGTTATCCTGCTGAGTCAAGAGATATGCCTAATTTTTTAGGAAGGTCACTTCCTTTCCATCCTTAATCTGTTACATGGTGGAGATCTCTTTTGCCCAAGAATGTCAATTTTCATTCCAAAATCAAACAACTTGCGAGGGGTTGGAATAAATCAATTGGAAAAGAAAGAGTATCCCTAATTTTTTGGGGGGGAGGGGGATGTATTAATATTTGGCATTTATTTATTTTTAATTTGGCATTTACTTAAGCAATTTATTTGGCCGCCCAACTCACTCATGGTGACTCCGGGTGGCTTACAGGAATTAAAATCCCAAATACAAAACCCCCTCCACCCCCCCACCCCCCTGGTGACAACAATACACTTACACTAGGCATTTGATGGGCTCTGGGTCGACCTGGGATCCCCAGGCCTGCTGGCAAAACCATGCCTTCAGGACTTTGCGGAAGAGCATCAAGGTGAGTGCCAGTCTTATCTCTGCGGGATGATGTTCCTCAGGGAGGGAGCCACCATGGAGAAGGCCCTTCTTCTCAGTCCCACTAGATGGACTTCCTTAATAAGGGGGACCTGTAACATACTCTGCCTCCCTGATCTGGTGGGTTGGGCAGATGAAACTGGGAAAAGGTGGTCCTTCAAATAACCTGGCCCTAAGCCATGTAGGGCTTTAATATACAAAGAAGATTCTAGAAATTCAGGTATGGAGATAGTGAGTGTATCTACTTAAGATGGGCTTTGTCGATCAGACTAAGACTGGGAGGAAAGTAGTGAATACAGGTAGTCCCTGGGTTAAGAACGCCCAGGTTACAGACGACCCATTGTTAAGAACGAAACCTATTGTAGCAAAATTTGAGTTAAATGCACAATGATTCGAGTTAAATACACAATGGTTTGAGTTCATTACACAACACTACTTATACAGTATTATACAATAATACTATTCCAGCTTGCCTACAAATTTGACTTATGGATAGACCTTGGGAACAGAACTTGTTCTTAAACTGGGGACCACCTGTACATGGAAGAAAGACATCTTCATCTCACCACAAATTTCAAAGCTCTTTGTTCCATGGGTCATCTTGCAAGTGTACTTTATGTGGGACTTCCAGCTGGGCTAAGTTCAGCTCAGGGAATTTCTAACTACATAGGCTGCTTACATTTAGTTGTCTCTATTCTCTTCTAGCTCTCACTATATGGCTTGGCTGAAAACCTCCCATTAGACATAGCAGAGTATCCTGGTTTGAGCTTATCCTCTCTTTCTACGATGGGCTGAGGAGTTGAACAGAAGGCCACACTGTTGGCTGATCTAGAGAGGAGAAATCTTGCTATGCATTGAGGTGGAATATTAGCTTATATGCAGTACCAGTCAAATTATGGTTAAATTAGAATCTGATCTTTTTCATTGGCAGCCCCAGGTACTAGATTTGTGGAAGAAGCAAAGAATCTTTGTCAGCTCTCGGTGGAATCCGTTTGACACTATTGTCAGGGATAAATCTGCAAACATAATGAAAAAAAGTTCTGGAAACCATTTCTAATTATGTTCAGCTTTACGAAGACGTTGATCTAATTAATGATGTGTGTTAAAGCATGGACTCATCCAGGGGGTGGTGAATGCATTTCTTAAAATCTATCTTAGAATAATTTCTTATGATTAAAGTACACCCATTAGGCCATTTTTGATTATACATATGAACTTGTCTATGTCATAAGGATGTATAACTTCTTAACTCTTTCAGAAATTACATGATGACCTAAAATCATTTTATGGATTAGCTTTTGTGTGTTACAAATGAATTTCACATACAACAGAATTCAGAGGCTGGGCTCATTCAGCATGGTAAATCATAACATAGTTTGTCTATGGCTTGTCAATCCTTGATGGATGCCCTTGTGTGTTATGCAAAGACAGATAAGCATGATTTATTCAGTCAATCTTGGTTAAAGAAACCAGGATCCACTGCTGTCCTGGAAATTCCCATGCCTTTTTTCCTCCTTAGTTCTCATTCAATTTAATGAAATAGAATTTGCTTTTGAAATGGCTTTCAAACAAGAAAAGAATTTCAGTGAAATGGCTGGAGTGGGCTGCTCTCCTATTCATTTGGCAATGAGGGGCCAAAGGTTGTGTGTGTGTGAATATTCGAATATTCTATTTTTCATAGTATAGTCCTCTCTCTGGAACTCTGCATCCTTCATGGCCTCCCAACCTTCAATTAAATCCATGGAGGCATGCTAGAGAGTGAGAACGAGACATGATAGAGAGTGAGACATGCTAGAAAAGAGAAGAGGGTTCTCTTCCAAATGGGCTTTTTTCAGCTATGCACACGTGGATAGTCAGAGATGTCTCAGAGTTATGGGAAACTATGGAACAGAAAATTCCTTCTACCACCTGCCAAATCAGCCTAAAGCTTCCATGATGAGTGAGGAGAAATTCTCAAGCACTCTAAGAACAAGGTAGAAAAGCAGATGCATCTTTTGCAGAGGAGGGAAATGTCTGAGAAATTGTCACGTAGATTTTGGAACAGTATTAGCACGATCCTAGTGAGCATGAATTACATGTATGCAGGATACTGTTCTGCCTTGCATTTGTACATTCTGATTTTTTATAATTGCATGTAAAATCCCATGTCTTCAACACAGAGATGATTCTAGGGATTAGTGTTTGGATCACAAGTGGGGCATGATCTTGAACTTGTCATGTTAGCCTAGAAGAGATGGCAATTTCAGTCAACGATTTCAGATTGAAATAACTATGTTCTACTCAAGCTATGATTAACTATACATTTTGTAATGGGAGAATCCAAAATAAAATAAAGACAACGTTACTATCAAGTTGAAGACAGAGCAAGAAAGTAGAGCAAAGCCCTTAATGAAGTAAAAGGTCACTATTAATTAGTGACCACAAATAAGTGGCAGTCAGATAGATTTGGCCTCTGAACATGAACCACAGTGACACAGGTTTATACAAAAACCTGCCTTTGTTTCACTGAAGATCTGAGTCAGTGAAACCTATTGAGGTCAATAACTCCTAAATCTTGATCTTACCTGGGAGTCATGTAGGCACTTGGAGAACAATTGTTGGTATTCTTAAGATTTTCTAAACAATCCATAGTTCAAAAGAGCATTATGGAAGGAAAAAAGTGTACTTACTTGGTTCATGTTGGCTTTTATGATCACAATTCACCAGCAGGGCAGGTCATAAAACATTCGACTGGACACAGTGCCTTTATCAATGGAAGTAACATAAAAGATCCTTCTGACATTTTATCTATGCATATGGAAGAACCATAGAATGGCATATCCAGTCTAAGAGATGTAGAATATGCTTCTTCAGAGAAGTCTTGCTCACCTCTTTGTAGGTAATATTGTTCTGTCTTGTTCAGATAATTTCTTATAAATGAAATCTAGTATGCTGGACCATTATTTGGTTGTAAATATGAACTGCCCCAATTACCTGCTGGTTAACCCTTAGAGGGGTCAATGCTAATGAATTAAATAATGCACTTAGTGGCTGTTTATAGAAGATTATAATTAGACTTCATATCAAGTAAAGGTATATGTTTCCAGTAATGAATTGTACGGTTCCTAGAACTCATGAGAAGATCAATTTACATTGCTTTCATAGAGTGTTGTTCACGTTCCTTGTCCACCTTTTATTTTCATACTCTACAATCTCTGGATGTGTCTGTTAAACTGTGATTTCCAGAGCCCACCATACAATGTGGCATTTTTATAAATAGACTTATTAGGAGATGACCATCAGGCATCAATTATAATGGATCCATTGGATTTGAATGTCCATCTGCAACAGGTCAAATAGGTTTCCATAAAGTTCATTGATGATCTTTTATGAAAATTGTACTTTTTAGTGATTGTACCCAAAGCTAAGAAGGGAATGAAGTTAATGGAATAAGAACAATGAAGATTGAGCCGAAAACGGCCGAAACCCCATGAGATTCATCATCCATAATCTTAGCTGGAGTATCTAAAAATGGCCACTGGGTCATCCTAATGTTTATTGGAGCGATTTTAGCTTTTCGATCAGTATTGATCTCCAGATGTGGTGGTGGAAGTTATTGGTGCTAGGCTGAGGAATAATTTGATGGGCCTCTACTACATTTCACCCCTGCAGTGGGAATGTTCTCACATGGAATGTCCTCCTTGTGATCCCCAAAATCCAGATCCCTATTATTATCTTATTAGTATTATTACGTATTAGTACTATATTATTAGTCCAATAATATACATGTTATTGAAATCTGTTTGTTCATAGTGTTCATCCTCCCCAGAAAGCATTCTATGATTGCTCAGCAATACGTAGGTTTCAGGAAGTTATCTAGCATACATGTTGAATGTTATGGTTACTGTTTAGTCTACATGCTTATATTTTTAACTGGGGTCTTAAATGATGTGTTTGAAATACTGTAAGCCATCCAGAGTCTTTTTGGAGTTGGGTAGCATTACAAAATGCAATAATAAATCAATCAATAAAGATCTAGAAGCCTTATTTGCTGCTTCTTTCTCCTTTACACGTAGGACTAAGGAAACAATAAAAATGCTACACATCAGGACTTAACCCATTTACTGAGTGCCTGGTGGCTGTCCTTCCAGGTAAGCCCACCAATTAGCTTCATGTGTTTTAAAAGCCCTTAGTAGTCTGTATCAAAAGTTAATGTGCCACACAGAGAAGAGTGGGACCATAGGTTAAAGTCTTAATGATGTGGTCAGCTAATTTCTTGGGTTGCCCTTGAAGGGAAATATTAAGACAGACTTAAGAAGTTGGAGAAGAGACACAATCTGAAGGTAGACATTCAAACAAGCTATTGTCCAAACCTGGTTTCTTTTGATCCAAAGATTACTTGAGATTGTTGAAGAGCACCCAGGTGTACCCCATAGGTACTTAAGCCACACCTTCCCCACCATTTAGGAGAAATGCAATGCATTCCATTTAGAAGATGGATGAAGACTTAGTGTATGTGAGTGTATCAGAGAACTTGGAGAAGCTCCATGAAGACCTTCTTATCTGCATCTTCTGGAAAATCTGGAACCAGAACTAAATTCGTTTTCAGTAATAAGAGTTGCCTAGTAAGCTGGTATCTTAAATTGAATCTGATGGGCCATTGGAAAACTGGGTGCTGAATGAAAGAGGCCTCTACTATGATCTAGCAGAATTCTATGTATATTCTTAATACAATTTATTAAAAACAACATCACAAATGAAATACATCCATCTTTATTAATCTTCTAATGGTAGAAACTAAGACAAAGGGAAGGGGGATTGATTTCAAGGGGTGTCGGCATGGAGAGGTTACAAAGAGTGTAACTATATGAGACAGAAATAAATGTTATTGATCAAGCTAAGATTCGGAAAGAATAAATGAGAGCCATGGAGGGGCTCTTTCCTGCTGCCCGATGGCAGGAGAGGGATTCATGATGGAGTTAACAACTTCCAGAGCCGGACACAGACTTCGTAATGGTCTTTCCTTCGTGTGTCACTTCACAGGTGTAAATGTTATGCTTTCCATACTCAGAGGCACTCAAGGAGAGGTAACTGCTGGCAAGGTATTTGTCACCCTGCTTGGTAGCTTTGCTGGTCTCCACTCCAGATGTGATCAAGTTCCCATCAACCTTCCATTGTAGGTTGAAATTAGGTGGGTAAAAGTTGCTTAAGAGACACACCAAGGTGGCCTTGTCCTGGGCTGACCTTGTCCTTCTCCTGATGTCTTCCTGGGGAGGACCAAAAGCTCGCACCGTAGGAGAGACTGTGGGCTGACCTGAAAGAGAGGAAGATCTCATGAACTTTTACACTGAATCTTAAAACTTTAATACAAGATTGACTGAGAAACAAGGTGGATAAAACTGCATATAGTTTGCCTGATTAAGACTCTGGGGGAGGGAGTGGGAAAGAAAATATCTCAAGAGAAAATTTCTCAGAATACTACATATGTAAGATGGTAAGATTCATAAGACCTCCTGCTTAAGGGAAACAAAAACATTGTTTGAGAGGTGGAGGGGATATTTGGATCACGTCCTTTGTTTTCAGAATGTAATTCTGATTCCACCGGGGGCTCTTATTTCAAATGGACAAAATTGATTCCCATTAAGTGTTTTGTCCTGGAGTTGAAATAAAATTTTGATTGGGTATGATTTGATTTCCCATTATAGCAGCTTACCAACAATTCTTGCAGTTACTTCTATGAAACCACCAAGTTAGGTCTTTTACCAAAAATCATATGGGTTTTACATCAAGAGTAATATTTCCTGCACGGTCCCACCTAAGGATATCGGCATGTCTCTGCAGGGGAGTTACTTTTCACACCTATTTCTCTTCGAAGAACATTTGGAAGAGCCATATTTTTCTGATTATCTTAAAGAATGTTTGAATTGCACTTCTTTTTCTTTGCACTTTTGTACAAGACAAAGAAGAATGTATCAAGAGAACATCTGGACAATACTGTGCGTTTGGGAGAAGTACAGCTTGTAAATGGGTCTGAAGAAGGGAATGGGGCAATGCGTCATCCTAAATAATAAGTTCTGGGTACAAGCTCTTTTGTAGTTCTTATTTCTGGGTTGAGATAGGTACACAATTAATGCATGATTAATTTCATTTTGTATATCTACTGTACATGAGGGAGAGAAATCTAATTATTTAAAGAGTTCTGTAGGGATCACTGTCAGTGTGATCATCCTAGCTGCCAGTCACAGTTCTGAGTGTGTTTTAGGAAATGGTAGAAAGAACCTTGTGAGATTTTCCAGATTGATCACGGGATTAGCTATTTCACTATATCTCTATATAATACTGGGATTAGTCTTTGCAGTTCTGTTGGGAAGATTTCAGAAGTGGTTTGCCCCAGCCTTCTTCTTCCTAGGGCTGAGAGAGAGGGACTGGCCCAAGGTCACCCTGTTGGCTTCTGTGCCCAAGACAGGACTAGAACTCAGAGTCTCCCAGTTTCTAGCCTGGTGGCTTAACCACTACACCAAACTGTCTCTCTCTCTCTCTCTCTCTCTCTCTCTCTCTTTTTGTGCCTTCAACTCAATTTTTGACTCCTGGCAACTGTCTGAAGAAATCCCTGCAGTTTTCTTGGCAAGTTTTTTTGGAAATGGTTTGCCATTACCTCCTTCCGAGGGCTGAGAGACAATGACTGACTCAAGGTCAGTCAGCTGGCTTCATGCCTAAAGGGGGACTAGAACTCATGGTCTCCTGGTTTCTAGCCTGGTTAATTATTAATTAGTCATGTTTCATTAATCTTGCTTCTACCAGGCCAGGAGAAAGAAGGAAAGATTTGTCCCTGAATGCAGGGATGTTCATTCTCAGGGATGGAACATTTTATCACCAGAGCTCCTATCCAGCATCCTGCATCTTTTTGCTAGGAAAAACATCTTTACTGCACAAGAGAATTAAAGGACAGAAATAGACTTGAGGTTCACGGAATGTGATTTCAGCTTTCTAACAACATTTAAACTCAATGGAAGAGAAAGTCTGCTCAAATATCCTAACCCAGATTTCTTTTGACCTTACCTGGAAAACATCTTACAGTTCTCAAATGCGGAAATAGATTACCGCGTGATGAACCAGAACATGAAGATTCATTCTGAGTTGGTACCCATAGTCCAGTTTTGATGAATTGCTGTTAGAAAGCTGTGTTCAATATTACCTTTCTGTTTCTACCCAAGAAAATAGGTAAGCAAAATATTTTAAGTGGATTGGATGCTTGGGGGTAAAGGTGGCTAATTTGTCAGGCAAAGTGTAAATTGATTTGATTCTAGGATGTGACTCCTAATTTTTTCTCAAAGTCAAATAAATATTTCTCCTTTCCACTCAGAAGGAATGTTTTAATTCCATAGCTATTATGCCAATTGACTATTGAGAGACACTCCAGCTGATAGGCAATTTTCTGTTACCTTTGGCATTATAGAGACAAGTTATTTCAGAATCTGATTTCTAAATAATGTCATGTTACTCTAGAGTAAGGAAAGAGAAGTTGTATTTCACCACTTTTCTTGCACTCTACTTAGGTTAGGATTAAACATGATTAGTCAAAGCAAAATGCTAAGGTCTACTAGACCAAGAAAAAGAGGGAAAAATGATGGAAAAGTTTAAAAAAAATAGCATGGAGAAGGAAAGACTACAATGATAAATGGACTTACCAGTGATGATTACTTGGGTCCCTCCTCCAAAGACGAACCACAGTGACACATAGATGTACAAAAATGTGCCTTCATTTAACAACAGTGAAGGTTCATTGAGCAGAGATCCCACCTTGGGCAATCACTGGGTTTCTTGAAATTTCTAAAGGATCTGCAACAAATGTTGTATTCTGAAGAAAAAAAAATGGTGCGGTTTCAGTGGTTTATGCTTGGACATCATGGAAGCAATTCATGGCCAAGAAGGTCATTCAAGAAAATCTGGCGGATACAGCCCATTGATAGGTGAAGAAAGCATGAGAGTTCAGAGTCATCATTCACTGACCTGCACAGAAGAACCCCCAAAAATAGCTTCTTGTGATATCGCCAGTCAAGTAGTCATAGAAGAGTGAGAAGTGTTTTTGTAGCGTTTTGTCTACATTCAAGTTGTTTCTTATGCTTGAAATTGGCTTTCGTAAACAGATACATGGAACACAACACTCACATAGGAAGGACCATATCAGTCAATCAATCAATCAATCAATCAATCGATTAATCAATCAATCAAGGAAGCAACTGAAGGTACAGAATTTTGGATCTGGCCATTTTCAACTCCATAGTGAACGAAAGGGTAGTACACGTAGTCCAATAAAATAAATAATCTTTGCTAGTTTGCAATCTATTGTAAGACCGCAATGTGTGGTGTGGTTGCTGAGAATATGAAAAGGGGCATGAAAGCAAAAGATTAAATTTCTCCTCATCCAATGTCCCAGTTTTAAAGATTTTCACTGAAGGAGGTATTGTAGGCTGGCCTGGAAAAGATGAGGATCCCCTGAACTTGAAACTGAATTTTAAAACCTTAAGACAACATTGATAGACTAACAAGACTGATAACATTACAAGAATCTGAATTGGAGAAAAAGAGGGAAAAATGAAGGAAACGTTTTAAAAAATGCTATGGAGAAGGAAAGATTACAATGATAAATGGACTTACCACTGATAGTTAACAGGGTCCCTTGTCCAAATATGCCCCACAGTGATATATAGCTATACCAAAACCTGCCTTCATTTCACTACAGCGATGGTTCATTGGATAGATCCCACCTTGGGCAATTACTGGGTTTCTTGAAATTTCTACGGAATCTGCAATCAATGTTGTATTCTGAAGAAAACAAAAACGGCGTGGTTTCAGTGGTTTATGCTTGGACATCATGGAAGCAATTCGTGGTCAAGAAGGTCATTCAAGACAATCCGGTGGATCCAGCCCATTGATAGGTGAAGAAAGCATGAGAGATCAGAGTCATCATTCATTGAATTGCACAGAAGAACCCCCCAAAAGAGCTTCTTGTGATATCGCCAGTCAAGCAGTTGTAGAAGAGTGAGAAATGTTTTTGTAGGTAGCGTTTTGTCTATATTCAAGTTGTTTCTTATACATTCAGCCTAGTGCACTGGACCATTCTTTGTGTGAAAGGACTTGCCTAATTCCCTGTAGGGGAACTCTTCCATCAACTTATTTTAATGAATCATATAATGCACATATTGGCTGGCAAAGGCGGGTTACGGCTGGAGGTTTGTTAAAATAGAATTCTGGGGAAAAACCATGTTTTCCATTAAGAGCGTAATTTTCTACTAGAATTCATGGAATGGATAAACCTTTGCGTTCCTCCTGTGGACAGTTCCTTTTTGTGTGTGTTTTCTGTGAGCTTTTTCTTCTTCTTATGGCCTTAGTCCTGCAGGTGGTGAAATATTAGCTCCATTGTTGGCCATAGAACAGAGTATTGGGAACTAATTTCTTTCTGATTAAAATATGTCTGGTCCATCTGAGTGTCCATCAGTTCCAAGACAAAGAGGTTGGGGTTACTTAGGGCAGCATCCATGAGATGGATTGATGGCCTTGCACAATGGAGCATATGTGCATTTACACTCCATCCTCAGAAAGAAGTGAAGTTCACGGAATGATGGCAGTGGTCAGAGAGGCCCTCAAGAACCATTATTGATCATCTCGGTGGATATGTCTATCATTGGCCACCATGTTGTTGTCATGCTAACTGGGAGACTTGAACTTCTCCATCAGCTTTGTCTGGTGGGTCTTAGCAAGAGAATGAAATCATGGAAGCTGTTTGTGCAAAGCCAAAGAATGCCCTGATGGCCCTTGATCCATTTCACAATTTGAGTGGTGACAGGTCATGGTATGGAATGCTGCCCTTGAGATCCCTGTGGTCTGTCCCTGGGCATTGAAGCCATATTTCTCCCATCCTATAGTCTGCGGCATTTGTGAAACCAAAGAGCCAGTCATGGATTCTTTTCCCTAAAGTGTGTGATGTTAATTTCCCATGAAGAGGGAGAATGATATATCGGGAGCTGCCTTATTGTCGTATTGGCAGCGGAAGCCTATAGCAGCCTGAATTGGAAACTCCTACCACCTGCCTTGATAGACTTGGCTGCTTCTAGTCCTCGGAGGAAAGGATCCAGATCGATGTATTTGTGTCTTTCATGTCCAATATAAGACCATATTCCAGGAAGTCATCGGAGTGGATGCAATTTGTGAATTCATGAAGTGTAAATCTGTGGGGCTACAAGGAGATTGGTATGGATGCGAGGGGTCCAGGATGTACTTCTAGATTTGAAGAGTTAGGATTGCCCTCAGTCCAATGCTAAGCTAGAAATAGTTCTGGATTGGTTATCCTACACATCAAGGATTTGGGTAGGCCCCATGGTGTTCATCTCATGATCTCTCATTGTTTCCCCCCATCTGGTGGCTTAGAGATATGTTGGGGACGCATCTCCTAAAGTTTCAGTACACCATGACTAATTTAGTTTCCTCCAATATAAGGAAGGCGCTTATGAAAAACATCACGTTTCAAGGACAAGAATGCACGGGGGCATCCTCAGGCTTATGAAATCCCGAGCAACAGTGCTGGAGTGTGATTTTTCTCTTTGGAATTTCTGGTATCACGTAACCAACTCACCCTTATGTCTCTAAAATCTTAAGCAGCAGTGAAGAGGAGGGTGGAAAGCTCACCCTTTGACCAAGAACGGTGAGATTTCATTGTAGGCTTTCTCATGATGGTGCAGTGAGTAAAACTTAATTTCTGGTGCCTTCGGGGACACAGAGAGAAGACACAGTCTGCAGACGGGAAATCAAAACCTTGATTCCACCCTATCTTGGTTTAATAACTCATGATTGTCTCTACCTCTTGGAAAATCTTGAAAGGGATACCTTTGCTAGTAAGGTCAATAGTTTATCTCTTCTCATCCTGAATCTGAAGAATCAAAGGGAGATCGGGTGCTGGTAGAAGAAAACGCCTGTTCTTTACTCCCTCAGGATTATATATTTATAAGAAAAGTGGTAATACAAAGCACAATGAGACATCTCCAACCTAGGTGCTGAACCCGGGTCTTTCTCGATCAAAATTAATTTTATTCCCCAAACCTTCAGCAATAGACTTACCACATTCTAAGGAACTGAGATTGTAAATGTCTCTGACAACTTATTATTTGATACGGCCTCATGGGGGATTGTATAGTTACAAAAGAAGGATGAAGTTTGGAATTTAGGAAGGACATTGTTGACATGGAGGTGGAAACGGAAACCTCAGGTTTTATGTCAGCTAGCAGACTGGTTGGCATTTGTGAAAGGATCGTAAGGCCCCGAGTTTGACCCCATACGTGCCCACATCTGCTGTCCTCTGTGTTGAAGATAAGCGCAGCCCACTGTCAATGGAAACCAGAGAGGGAGGAACGTGTGTGAGTTAATAAAGGTGCAAGAAATTCACTGCAGCACCCACGAATGCATCTGAAACTCGATGCAACCATTTTTCAGTGACGAGAGGTTCAGCTCTGTCCTTCTTGTATTGGAGCTGGCTGATCCGTGTGAGAAACAGGATGTTGAAACCTTAAAGCCTGTT
Organism: Python bivittatus; assembly: GCF_059951505.1. NCBI lineage: Eukaryota > Metazoa > Chordata > Lepidosauria > Squamata > Pythonidae > Python > Python bivittatus. The sequence continues at coordinate 7,372,198 of NW_028277038.1, forward strand.
TTTCCACACCCTCTCTTGTGAACAAATTTGGAAAACAACAGCACAAATGAAATATACCCATCTTTATTGGTCTTCTAATGGTAGACACTAAGAGAGAAAGGGAGGGGGTTGGACTTCAAGGGGTGTCGGCATGGAGAGGACACAGAGAGTGTAACTACATGAGAGAGAAATAGACGTTACTGATCAAGCTAAGATTCAGAGAGAATAAATGAGAGCCATGGAGGGGCTCTTTCCTGCTGCCCGATGGCAGGAGAGGGATTCATGATGGAATTAACAACTTCCAGAGGGTGACACAGACTTGGTAATGGTCTTTCCTTCGTGTGTCACTTCACAGGTGTAAAGGTTACTCTTTCCGTACACAGAGGGAGGCAAGGACAGGTAACTGCTGGCAAGGTATTTGTCACCCTGCTTGGTAGCTTTGCTGGTCTCCACTCCAGAGGTGATCAAGTTCCCGTCAGCCTTCCATTTCAGGTTGAAATTAGCTGGGTAAAAGTCGCTGATGAGACACACCAAGGTGACCTTGTCCTGGGCTGACCTCGGCCTTCTCCTGATGTCTTCCTGGGGAGGACTAAAAGCTCGCACTGTAGGAGAGACTGTGGGCTGACCTGGAAGAGAGGAAGATCTCATGAACTTGCACACTGAATCTTGAAACCTGAATACAAGACTGACTGAGAAACAAGGTGGATAAAATTACACATATTTTTCCTCATCAAGACCCTGGGGGAGGGACTAGGAAAGAAAATATCTCAAGGGAAAAATTTCCCAGAATACTCCATTGGTAGATGTTGTAGATGGATACAAGCTCTTTTGAAGTTCTTATTTCTCGATTGAGATAGGTACACAATGACCTCTCTCTGGATGCCTGATTAATTTCATATTGTATAGCTATTCTAGGTGACGGGGGGCGGGGGGGGGGAGAATTCTTTAATTTTTTAAAGAGTTCTGTAGTGATCATTGTCAGTGTGACCATCCCAGCTGGCAGTCACAGTTGTTAGTGTGATTTCGCAAATGGTACAAAGAACCTGGGGAGATTTTCCAGGTTGATCATGGGATTAGCTGCTTCACTATATGTCCATACAATGCTGGGATTAGTCCCTGCAGTTTTCTTGGCAAGATTTCAGAAGTGGTTTGCCCTTTGCCTCCTTCTTCGTAGGGCTGGAGAGGGACTGGCCCATGGTCACCCAGCTGGCTTCACGCCTTTGTCTGCTTGTGTCTAGCCTGGAGGCTTAACCACAACACCAATGATTATTTAGTTGTGATTGGAAACTCCCCGCCTTATGCATATCAAGAATGCCCACCCCCTTTAATTAATTACTTAAAGAGTTCTGGTGAGGTTTACCAGAGACTCACAATCTCCAGGTCTCTAGCCTGATGCCTTAACTGCTACGCCCAACTGCCTCTCTAACATTAGCTATACTCTTGGGTTTTGTTTCACCCCACCTCTTTGTCCTGGGCATGCCTCTTCTGGCGAAGTCAGTCCCAGACACTTTCCTCAATAGCTAAGATCCAGAACAAGTACATGCTTCTGGTTCACATCCCTGACTGCTTCAAAAGTTTTCCACCTCTTCCCCAGGTCTACCATTTGATGGTTTTGAAGAACAGGGATTCACTGCCTCTAGAAACAGGTGTAGGCTTCTTTCGCTAAGCAGCATGTGCTAAGACTTGGAAATTCTCAAGTCAGAAACCTTTGGAAAGCTGCCGATCATTTGCAGTTTTTTGAGCCCAAAGATTTGAGCCAAGATATGCTAGGGACAGCTGAAACTTTCATTTTTCTCCCTCATAACAGGCTCTGCCAGAACACATATTCCTATGGTGAATTAGCAAACAGTGTGGTGGAAAGTACATTATTTTAATGGCAGATATTGATTAAGGCCAACCAAGAGAGAAACGGGGAAATGTAACATTGAACCCTGGAGCTTCACCTATGACACCTGCAGTTTGAACAGTCTCAAGGTAGAGAGAATAAAATAGATGCATTAGTCAGTATTACACGTGTTGGGATCAGGTAACACCTAAGATTCGGAGACCAAGAATAATTCATTTCTCTGTCCCTCTGCAAAACTCACACACACAGGGAGAGAAACCAGGAGAGGGGAGGGGAATATGAATATAGAAAATGCAGTTAGTTTCCAGTCTTTCTCCTGGCCTGGTAGAGGCAAGATTAATTAAATGTGACTAATTAATAAACCTCTTCCAAAACCCTTGGCAAAAAAATAGCAGGGACCCCGCCGTCACCAGGGGTCAACACTGACTCGAAGGTACCAGGTACAGGGATTCAGTGCCTCTAGAAAGAGGTGTAGGCTTCTTTCACTAAGGAGCACGTGCTAAGACCTGGGCAGTGTAAAGTCAGAAACCTTTGGAAAGCCGCAGATCATACCAGGTTTTTTGAGCCTACAGATTTGACCCAATAGAAGCTATGGTCAGCTGAAACTTTCTTTTTCTCCCTCATAACAGCATCTGCCAGAACACATATTCCTATGGTGAATTAGCAAACAGTGTGGTGGAAAGTACATTATTTTAATGGCAGATCTTGACTAAAGCCAACCAAGAGAGAAACAGGGAAATGTAACACTGAACACTGGAGCTTTACCTATGACACCTGCAGTTTCAAGGTAGTCTCCAGACAGAGAGAATAAAATAGAGAACAGTCTCAAGGTAGAGAGAATAAAATAGATGCATTAGTCAGTATTACACGTGTTGGGATCAGGTAACACCTAAGATTCGGAGACCAAAAATAATTCATTTCTCTGTCCCTCTGCAAAACTCACACACACAGGGAGAGAAACCAGGAGAGGGGAGGGGAATATGAATATAGAAAATGCAGTTAGTTTCCAGTCTTTCTCCTGGCCTGGTAGAGGCAAGATTAATTAAATGTGACTAATTAATAAACCTCTTCCAAAACCCTTGGCAAAAAAATAGCAGGGACCCCGCCGTCACCAGGGGTCAACACTGACTCGAAGGTACCAAATAATGATGATGATGATGATGATGATGATGATGATGATGATGATGATGATGAAATTTTAAAACTGAAAAAACCCCTCCTCAGTTAAACAAGTTAGCGTAGTTATTTCCCCTGTGTTTAATAAACTCTTCCATTTTAAAGGTGATATTTCAGTGATAAAAGTGGTTGGGTTTGGGAATACACTCAAGGCTTAAGGAGGAATCTGCCCCAAAACCAGATTTGGCCCTCTGATATCAACTTTACATAGTAACTGTAATGGCATCCAGAAGTCTATTTTTTCAGGTTTCCCCAAGGTATAACAATCAATTTAAAGAAGGTTTAAATAGACTGCACACTGGTTTGGGTAGAACTAAAGATCAAATGGAAAAATGGGGGGTTCTTCCTGAGGAGAAGGATATTTATTGAGAATGTGGCGCTGTTCAAACAATTATCCATATTTTGCAGTGCCCCTTGGGACCGACACGCACACAGAATGATTTGCTGGTCGGAAATACCTTTGCCATCAACGTGGCCTGGTATTGGGTAAGAATTATATAACCTCATATTTTAATTAAAGTTTTTAAATTTTCTAAAATTTAGATGAATAAGGATCTCCCTTCCACTTCCTGCATTTCTGACATGAGGCGAGACGAGAGGAGACAACATAACAATCAAGTTAAGATCAACCTGTAAATCTCTAATCTTTAATCAGTTTATGCCAGTGCAATCCCATGGAACCAAATAGGACACCTCAAATCATTGGTAGTGTGCAGTTTGGCCAAGAATTCTCAATCGAAGGTTGAAATTGGCTTTCGTAAACAGATACATGGAACACAACACTCACATAGGAAGGACCATATCAGTCAATCAATCAATCAATCAATCAATCGATTAATCAATCAATCAAGGAAGCAACTGAAGGTACAGAATTTTGGATCTGGCCATTTTCAACTCCATAGTGAACGAAAGGGTAGTACACGTAGTCCAATAAAATAAATAATCTTTGCTAGTTTGCAATCTATTGTAAGACCGCAATGTGTGGTGTGGTTGCTGAGAATATGAAAAGGGGCATGAAAGCAAAAGATTAAATTTCTCCTCATCCAATGTCCCAGTTTTAAAGATTTTCACTGAAGGAGGTATTGTAGGCTGGCCTGGAAAAGATGAGGATCCCCTGAACTTGAAACTGAATTTTAAAACCTTAAGACAACATTGATAGACTAACAAGACTGATAACATTACAAGAATCTGAATTGGAGAAAAAGAGGGAAAAATGAAGGAAAAGTTTTAAAAAATGCTATGGAGAAGGAAAGATTACAATGATAAATGGACTTACCACTGATAGTTAACAGGGTCCCTTGTCCAAATATGCCCCACAGTGATATATAGCTATACCAAAACCTGCCTTCATTTCACTACAGCGATGGTTCATTGGATAGATCCCACCTTGGGCAATTACTGGGTTTCTTGAAATTTCTACGGAATCTGCAATCAATGTTGTATTCTGAAGAAAACAAAAACGGCGTGGTTTCAGTGGTTTATGCTTGGACATCATGGAAGCAATTCGTGGTCAAGAAGGTCATTCAAGACAATCCGGTGGATCCAGCCCATTGATAGGTGAAGAAAGCATGAGAGATCAGAGTCATCATTCATTGAATTGCACAGAAGAACCCCCCAAAAGAGCTTCTTGTGATATCGCCAGTCAAGCAGTTGTAGAAGAGTGAGAAATGTTTTTGTAGGTAGCGTTTTGTCTATATTCAAGTTGTTTCTTATACATTCAGCCTAGTGCACTGGACCATTCTTTGTGTGAAAGGACTTGCCTAATTCCCTGTAGGGGAACTCTTCCATCAACTTATTTTAATGAATCATATAATGCACATATTGGCTGGCAAAGGCGGGTTACGGCTGGAGGTTTGTTAAAATAGAATTCTGGGGAAAAAACCATGTTTTCCATTAAGAGCGTAATTTTCTACTAGAATTCATGGAATGGATAAACCTTTGCGTTCCTCCTGTGGACAGTTCCTTTTTGTGTGTGTTTTCTGTGAGCTTTTTCTTCTTCTTATGGCCTTAGTCCTGCAGGTGGTGAAATATTAGCTCCATTGTTGGCCATAGAACAGAGTATTGGGAACTAATTTCTTTCTGATTAAAATATGTCTGGTCCATCTGAGTGTCCATCAGTTCCAAGACAAAGAGGTTGGGGTTACTTAGGGCAGCATCCATGAGATGGATTGATGGCCTTGCACAATGGAGCATATGTGCATTTACACTCCATCCTCAGAAAGAAGTGAAGTTCACGGAATGATGGCAGTGGTCAGAGAGGCCCTCAAGAACCATTATTGATCATCTCGGTGGATATGTCTATCATTGGCCACCATGTTGTTGTCATGCTAACTGGGAGACTTGAACTTCTCCATCAGCTTTGTCTGGTGGGTCTTAGCAAGAGAATGAAATCATGGAAGCTGTTTGTGCAAAGCCAAAGAATGCCCTGATGGCCCTTGATCCATTTCACAATTTGAGTGGTGACAGGTCATGGTATGGAATGCTGCCCTTGAGATCCCTGTGGTCTGTCCCTGGGCATTGAAGCCATATTTCTCCCATCCTATAGTCTGCGGCATTTGTGAAACCAAAGAGCCAGTCATGGATTCTTTTCCCTAAAGTGTGTGATGTTAATTTCCCATGAAGAGGGAGAATGATATATCGGGAGCTGCCTTATTGTCGTATTGGCAGCGGAAGCCTATAGCAGCCTGAATTGGAAACTCCTACCACCTGCCTTGATAGACTTGGCTGCTTCTAGTCCTCGGAGGAAAGGATCCAGATCGATGTATTTGTGTCTTTCATGTCCAATATAAGACCATATTCCAGGAAGTCATCGGAGTGGATGCAATTTGTGAATTCATGAAGTGTAAATCTGTGGGGCTACAAGGAGATTGGTATGGATGCGAGGGGTCCAGGATGTACTTCTAGATTTGAAGAGTTAGGATTGCCCTCAGTCCAATGCTAAGCTAGAAATAGTTCTGGATTGGTTATCCTACACATCAAGGATTTGGGTAAGCCCCATGGTGTTCATCTCATGATCTCTCATTGTTTCCCCCCATCTGGTGGCTTAGAGATATGTTGGGGACGCATCTCCTAAAGTTTCAGTACACCATGACTAATTTAGTTTCCTCCAATATAAGGAAGGCGCTTATGAAAAACATCACGTTTCAAGGACAAGAATGCACGGGGGCATCCTCAGGCTTATGAAATCCCGAGCAACAGTGCTGGAGTGTGATTTTTCTCTTTGGAATTTCTGGTATCACGTAACCAACTCACCCTTATGTCTCTAAAATCTTAAGCAGCAGTGAAGAGGAGGGTGGAAAGCTCACCCTTTGACCAAGAACGGTGAGATTTCATTGTAGGCTTTCTCATGATGGTGCAGTGAGTAAAACTTAATTTCTGGTGCCTTCGGGGACACAGAGAGAAGACACAGTCTGCAGACGGGAAATCAAAACCTTGATTCCACCCTATCTTGGTTTAATAACTCATGATTGTCTCTACCTCTTGGAAAATCTTGAAAGGGATACCTTTGCTAGTAAGGTCAATAGTTTATCTCTTCTCATCCTGAATCTGAAGAATCAAAGGGAGATCGGGTGCTGGTAGAAGAAAACGCCTGTTCTTTACTCCCTCAGGATTATATATTTATAAGAAAAGTGGTAATACAAAGCACAATGAGACATCTCCAACCTAGGTGCTGAACCCGGGTCTTTCTCGATCAAAATTAATTTTATTCCCCAAACCTTCAGCAATAGACTTACCACATTCTAAGGAACTGAGATTGTAAATGTCTCTGACAACTTATTATTTGATACGGCCTCATGGGGGATTGTATAGTTACAAAAGAAGGATGAAGTTTGGAATTTAGGAAGGACATTGTTGACATGGAGGTGGAAACGGAAACCTCAGGTTTTATGTCAGCTAGCAGACTGGTTGGCATTTGTGAAAGGATCGTAAGGCCCCGAGTTTGACCCCATACGTGCCCACATCTGCTGTCCTCTGTGTTGAAGATAAGCGCAGCCCACTGTCAATGGAAACCAGAGAGGGAGGAACGTGTGTGAGTTAATAAAGGTGCAAGAAATTCACTGCAGCACCCACGAATGCATCTGAAACTCGATGCAACCATTTTTCAGTGACGAGAGGTTCAGCTCTGTCCTTCTTGTATTGGAGCTGGCTGATCCGTGTGAGAAACAGGATGTTGAAACCTTAAAGCCTGTTTTTCCACACCCTCTCTTGTGAACAAATTTGGAAAACAACAGCACAAATGAAATATACCCATCTTTATTGGTCTTCTAATGGTAGACACTAAGAGAGAAAGGGAGGGGGTTGGACTTCAAGGGGTGTCGGCATGGAGAGGACACAGAGAGTGTAACTACATGAGAGAGAAATAGACGTTACTGATCAAGCTAAGATTCAGAGAGAATAAATGAGAGCCATGGAGGGGCTCTTTCCTGCTGCCCGATGGCAGGAGAGGGATTCATGATGGAATTAACAACTTCCAGAGGGTGACACAGACTTGGTAATGGTCTTTCCTTCGTGTGTCACTTCACAGGTGTAAAGGTTACTCTTTCCGTACACAGAGGGAGGCAAGGACAGGTAACTGCTGGCAAGGTATTTGTCACCCTGCTTGGTAGCTTTGCTGGTCTCCACTCCAGAGGTGATCAAGTTCCCGTCAGCCTTCCATTTCAGGTTGAAATTAGCTGGGTAAAAGTCGCTGATGAGACACACCAAGGTGACCTTGTCCTGGGCTGACCTCGGCCTTCTCCTGATGTCTTCCTGGGGAGGACTAAAAGCTCGCACTGTAGGAGAGACTGTGGGCTGACCTGGAAGAGAGGAAGATCTCATGAACTTGCACACTGAATCTTGAAACCTGAATACAAGACTGACTGAGAAACAAGGTGGATAAAATTACACATATTTTTCCTCATCAAGACCCTGGGGGAGGGACTAGGAAAGAAAATATCTCAAGGGAAAAATTTCCCAGAATACTCCATTGGTAGATGTTGTAGATGGATACAAGCTCTTTTGAAGTTCTTATTTCTCGATTGAGATAGGTACACAATGACCTCTCTCTGGATGCCTGATTAATTTCATATTGTATAGCTATTCTAGGTGACGGGGGGCGGGGGGAGAATTCTTTAATTTTTTAAAGAGTTCTGTAGTGATCATTGTCAGTGTGACCATCCCAGCTGGCAGTCACAGTTGTTAGTGTGATTTCGCAAATGGTACAAAGAACCTGGGGAGATTTTCCAGGTTGATCATGGGATTAGCTGCTTCACTATATGTCCATACAATGCTGGGATTAGTCCCTGCAGTTTTCTTGGCAAGATTTCAGAAGTGGTTTGCCCTTTGCCTCCTTCTTCGTAGGGCTGGAGAGGGACTGGCCCATGGTCACCCAGCTGGCTTCACGCCTTTGTCTGCTTGTGTCTAGCCTGGAGGCTTAACCACAACACCAATGATTATTTAGTTGTGATTGGAAACTCCCCGCCTTATGCATATCAAGAATGCCCACCCCTTTAATTAATTACTTAAAGAGTTCTGGTGAGGTTTACCAGAGACTCACAATCTCCAGGTCTCTAGCCTGATGCCTTAACTGCTACGCCCAACTGCCTCTCTAACATTAGCTATACTCTTGGGTTTTGTTTCACCCCACCTCTTTGTCCTGGGCATGCCTCTTCTGGCGAAGTCAGTCCCAGACACTTTCCTCAATAGCTAAGATCCAGAACAAGTACATGCTTCTGGTTCACATCCCTGACTGCTTCAAAAGTTTTCCACCTCTTCCCCAGGTCTACCATTTGATGGTTTTGAAGAACAGGGATTCACTGCCTCTAGAAACAGGTGTAGGCTTCTTTCGCTAAGCAGCATGTGCTAAGACTTGGAAATTCTCAAGTCAGAAACCTTTGGAAAGCTGCCGATCATTTGCAGTTTTTTGAGCCCAAAGATTTGAGCCAAGATATGCTAGGGACAGCTGAAACTTTCATTTTTCTCCCTCATAACAGGCTCTGCCAGAACACATATTCCTATGGTGAATTAGCAAACAGTGTGGTGGAAAGTACATTATTTTAATGGCAGATATTGATTAAGGCCAACCAAGAGAGAAACGGGGAAATGTAACATTGAACCCTGGAGCTTCACCTATGACACCTGCAGTTTGAACAGTCTCAAGGTAGAGAGAATAAAATAGATGCATTAGTCAGTATTACACGTGTTGGGATCAGGTAACACCTAAGATTCGGAGACCAAGAATAATTCATTTCTCTGTCCCTCTGCAAAACTCACACACACAGGGAGAGAAACCAGGAGAGGGGAGGGGAATATGAATATAGAAAATGCAGTTAGTTTCCAGTCTTTCTCCTGGCCTGGTAGAGGCAAGATTAATTAAATGTGACTAATTAATAAACCTCTTCCAAAACCCTTGGCAAAAAAATAGCAGGGACCCCGCCGTCACCAGGGGTCAACACTGACTCGAAGGTACCAGGTACAGGGATTCAGTGCCTCTAGAAAGAGGTGTAGGCTTCTTTCACTAAGGAGCACGTGCTAAGACCTGGGCAGTGTAAAGTCAGAAACCTTTGGAAAGCCGCAGATCATACCAGGTTTTTTGAGCCTACAGATTTGACCCAATAGAAGCTATGGTCAGCTGAAACTTTCTTTTTTCTCCCTCATAACAGCATCTGCCAGAACACATATTCCTATGGTGAATTAGCAAACAGTGTGGTGGAAAGTACATTATTTTAATGGCAGATCTTGACTAAAGCCAACCAAGAGAGAAACAGGGAAATGTAACACTGAACACTGGAGCTTTACCTATGACACCTGCAGTTTCAAGGTAGTCTCCAGACAGAGAGAATAAAATAGAGAACAGTCTCAAGGTAGAGAGAATAAAATAGATGCATTAGTCAGTATTACACGTGTTGGGATCAGGTAACACCTAAGATTCGGAGACCAAAAATAATTCATTTCTCTGTCCCTCTGCAAAACTCACACACACAGGGAGAGAAACCAGGAGAGGGGAGGGGAATATGAATATAGAAAATGCAGTTAGTTTCCAGTCTTTCTCCTGGCCTGGTAGAGGCAAGATTAATTAAATGTGACTAATTAATAAACCTCTTCCAAAACCCTTGGCAAAAAAATAGCAGGGACCCCGCCGTCACCAGGGGTCAACACTGACTCGAAGGTACCAAATAATGATGATGATGATGATGATGATGATGATGATGATGAAATTTTAAAACTGAAAAAACCCCTCCTCAGTTAAACAAGTTAGCGTAGTTATTTCCCCTGTGTTTAATAAACTCTTCCATTTTAAAGGTGATATTTCAGTGATAAAAGTGGTTGGGTTTGGGAATACACTCAAGGCTTAAGGAGGAATCTGCCCCAAAACCAGATTTGGCCCTCTGATATCAACTTTACATAGTAACTGTAATGGCATCCAGAAGTCTATTTTTTCAGGTTTCCCCAAGGTATAACAATCAATTTAAAGAAGGTTTAAATAGACTGCACACTGGTTTGGGTAGAACTAAAGATCAAATGGAAAAATGGGGGGTTCTTCCTGAGGAGAAGGATATTTATTGAGAATGTGGCGCTGTTCAAACAATTATCCATATTTTGCAGTGCCCCTTGGGACCGACACGCACACAGAATGATTTGCTGGTCGGAAATACCTTTGCCATCAACGTGGCCTGGTATTGGGTAAGAATTATATAACCTCATATTTTAATTAAAGTTTTTAAATTTTCTAAAATTTAGATGAATAAGGATCTCCCTTCCACTTCCTGCATTTCTGACATGAGGCGAGACGAGAGGAGACAACATAACAATCAAGTTAAGATCAACCTGTAAATCTCTAATCTTTAATCAGTTTATGCCAGTGCAATCCCATGGAACCAAATAGGACACCTCAAATCATTGGTAGTGTGCAGTTTGGCCAAGAATTCTCAATCGAAGGTTGAAATTGGCTTTCGTAAACAGATACATGGAACACAACACTCACATAGGAAGGACCATATCAGTCAATCAATCAATCAATCAATCAATCGATTAATCAATCAATCAAGGAAGCAACTGAAGGTACAGAATTTTGGATCTGGCCATTTTCAACTCCATAGTGAACGAAAGGGTAGTACACGTAGTCCAATAAAATAAATAATCTTTGCTAGTTTGCAATCTATTGTAAGACCGCAATGTGTGGTGTGGTTGCTGAGAATATGAAAAGGGGCATGAAAGCAAAAGATTAAATTTCTCCTCATCCAATGTCCCAGTTTTAAAGATTTTCACTGAAGGAGGTATTGTAGGCTGGCCTGGAAAAGATGAGGATCCCCTGAACTTGAAACTGAATTTTAAAACCTTAAGACAACATTGATAGACTAACAAGACTGATAACATTACAAGAATCTGAATTGGAGAAAAAGAGGGAAAAATGAAGGAAACGTTTTAAAAAATGCTATGGAGAAGGAAAGATTACAATGATAAATGGACTTACCACTGATAGTTAACAGGGTCCCTTGTCCAAATATGCCCCACAGTGATATATAGCTATACCAAAACCTGCCTTCATTTCACTACAGCGATGGTTCATTGGATAGATCCCACCTTGGGCAATTACTGGGTTTCTTGAAATTTCTACGGAATCTGCAATCAATGTTGTATTCTGAAGAAAACAAAAACGGCGTGGTTTCAGTGGTTTATGCTTGGACATCATGGAAGCAATTCGTGGTCAAGAAGGTCATTCAAGACAATCCGGTGGATCCAGCCCATTGATAGGTGAAGAAAGCATGAGAGATCAGAGTCATCATTCATTGAATTGCACAGAAGAACCCCCCAAAAGAGCTTCTTGTGATATCGCCAGTCAAGCAGTTGTAGAAGAGTGAGAAATGTTTTTGTAGGTAGCGTTTTGTCTATATTCAAGTTGTTTCTTATACATTCAGCCTAGTGCACTGGACCATTCTTTGTGTGAAAGGACTTGCCTAATTCCCTGTAGGGGAACTCTTCCATCAACTTATTTTAATGAATCATATAATGCACATATTGGCTGGCAAAGGCGGGTTACGGCTGGAGGTTTGTTAAAATAGAATTCTGGGGAAAAAACCATGTTTTCCATTAAGAGCGTAATTTTCTACTAGAATTCATGGAATGGATAAACCTTTGCGTTCCTCCTGTGGACAGTTCCTTTTTGTGTGTGTTTTCTGTGAGCTTTTTCTTCTTCTTATGGCCTTAGTCCTGCAGGTGGTGAAATATTAGCTCCATTGTTGGCCATAGAACAGAGTATTGGGAACTAATTTCTTTCTGATTAAAATATGTCTGGTCCATCTGAGTGTCCATCAGTTCCAAGACAAAGAGGTTGGGGTTACTTAGGGCAGCATCCATGAGATGGATTGATGGCCTTGCACAATGGAGCATATGTGCATTTACACTCCATCCTCAGAAAGAAGTGAAGTTCACGGAATGATGGCAGTGGTCAGAGAGGCCCTCAAGAACCATTATTGATCATCTCGGTGGATATGTCTATCATTGGCCACCATGTTGTTGTCATGCTAACTGGGAGACTTGAACTTCTCCATCAGCTTTGTCTGGTGGGTCTTAGCAAGAGAATGAAATCATGGAAGCTGTTTGTGCAAAGCCAAAGAATGCCCTGATGGCCCTTGATCCATTTCACAATTTGAGTGGTGACAGGTCATGGTATGGAATGCTGCCCTTGAGATCCCTGTGGTCTGTCCCTGGGCATTGAAGCCATATTTCTCCCATCCTATAGTCTGCGGCATTTGTGAAACCAAAGAGCCAGTCATGGATTCTTTTCCCTAAAGTGTGTGATGTTAATTTCCCATGAAGAGGGAGAATGATATATCGGGAGCTGCCTTATTGTCGTATTGGCAGCGGAAGCCTATAGCAGCCTGAATTGGAAACTCCTACCACCTGCCTTGATAGACTTGGCTGCTTCTAGTCCTCGGAGGAAAGGATCCAGATCGATGTATTTGTGTCTTTCATGTCCAATATAAGACCATATTCCAGGAAGTCATCGGAGTGGATGCAATTTGTGAATTCATGAAGTGTAAATCTGTGGGGCTACAAGGAGATTGGTATGGATGCGAGGGGTCCAGGATGTACTTCTAGATTTGAAGAGTTAGGATTGCCCTCAGTCCAATGCTAAGCTAGAAATAGTTCTGGATTGGTTATCCTACACATCAAGGATTTGGGTAAGCCCCATGGTGTTCATCTCATGATCTCTCATTGTTTCCCCCCATCTGGTGGCTTAGAGATATGTTGGGGACGCATCTCCTAAAGTTTCAGTACACCATGACTAATTTAGTTTCCTCCAATATAAGGAAGGCGCTTATGAAAAACATCACGTTTCAAGGACAAGAATGCACGGGGGCATCCTCAGGCTTATGAAATCCCGAGCAACAGTGCTGGAGTGTGATTTTTCTCTTTGGAATTTCTGGTATCACGTAACCAACTCACCCTTATGTCTCTAAAATCTTAAGCAGCAGTGAAGAGGAGGGTGGAAAGCTCACCCTTTGACCAAGAACGGTGAGATTTCATTGTAGGCTTTCTCATGATGGTGCAGTGAGTAAAACTTAATTTCTGGTGCCTTCGGGGACACAGAGAGAAGACACAGTCTGCAGACGGGAAATCAAAACCTTGATTCCACCCTATCTTGGTTTAATAACTCATGATTGTCTCTACCTCTTGGAAAATCTTGAAAGGGATACCTTTGCTAGTAAGGTCAATAGTTTATCTCTTCTCATCCTGAATCTGAAGAATCAAAGGGAGATCGGGTGCTGGTAGAAGAAAACGCCTGTTCTTTACTCCCTCAGGATTATATATTTATAAGAAAAGTGGTAATACAAAGCACAATGAGACATCTCCAACCTAGGTGCTGAACCCGGGTCTTTCTCGATCAAAATTAATTTTATTCCCCAAACCTTCAGCAATAGACTTACCACATTCTAAGGAACTGAGATTGTAAATGTCTCTGACAACTTATTATTTGATACGGCCTCATGGGGGATTGTATAGTTACAAAAGAAGGATGAAGTTTGGAATTTAGGAAGGACATTGTTGACATGGAGGTGGAAACGGAAACCTCAGGTTTTATGTCAGCTAGCAGACTGGTTGGCATTTGTGAAAGGATCGTAAGGCCCCGAGTTTGACCCCATACGTGCCCACATCTGCTGTCCTCTGTGTTGAAGATAAGCGCAGCCCACTGTCAATGGAAACCAGAGAGGGAGGAACGTGTGTGAGTTAATAAAGGTGCAAGAAATTCACTGCAGCACCCACGAATGCATCTGAAACTCGATGCAACCATTTTTCAGTGACGAGAGGTTCAGCTCTGTCCTTCTTGTATTGGAGCTGGCTGATCCGTGTGAGAAACAGGATGTTGAAACCTTAAAGCCTGTTTTTCCACACCCTCTCTTGTGAACAAATTTGGAAAACAACAGCACAAATGAAATATACCCATCTTTATTGGTCTTCTAATGGTAGACACTAAGAGAGAAAGGGAGGGGTTGGACTTCAAGGGGTGTCGGCATGGAGAGGACACAGAGAGTGTAACTACATGAGAGAGAAATAGACGTTACTGATCAAGCTAAGATTCAGAGAGAATAAATGAGAGCCATGGAGGGGCTCTTTCCTGCTGCCCGATGGCAGGAGAGGGATTCATGATGGAATTAACAACTTCCAGAGGGTGACACAGACTTGGTAATGGTCTTTCCTTCGTGTGTCACTTCACAGGTGTAAAGGTTACTCTTTCCGTACACAGAGGGAGGCAAGGACAGGTAACTGCTGGCAAGGTATTTGTCACCCTGCTTGGTAGCTTTGCTGGTCTCCACTCCAGAGGTGATCAAGTTCCCGTCAGCCTTCCATTTCAGGTTGAAATTAGCTGGGTAAAAGTCGCTGATGAGACACACCAAGGTGACCTTGTCCTGGGCTGACCTCGGCCTTCTCCTGATGTCTTCCTGGGGAGGACTAAAAGCTCGCACTGTAGGAGAGACTGTGGGCTGACCTGGAAGAGAGGAAGATCTCATGAACTTGCACACTGAATCTTGAAACCTGAATACAAGACTGACTGAGAAACAAGGTGGATAAAATTACACATATTTTTCCTCATCAAGACCCTGGGGAGGGACTAGGAAAGAAAATATCTCAAGGGAAAAATTTCCCAGAATACTCCATTGGTAGATGTTGTAGATGGATACAAGCTCTTTTGAAGTTCTTATTTCTCGATTGAGATAGGTACACAATGACCTCTCTCTGGATGCCTGATTAATTTCATATTGTATAGCTATTCTAGGTGACGGGGGGCGGGGGGAGAATTCTTTAATTTTTTAAAGAGTTCTGTAGTGATCATTGTCAGTGTGACCATCCCAGCTGGCAGTCACAGTTGTTAGTGTGATTTCGCAAATGGTACAAAGAACCTGGGGAGATTTTCCAGGTTGATCATGGGATTAGCTGCTTCACTATATGTCCATACAATGCTGGGATTAGTCCCTGCAGTTTTCTTGGCAAGATTTCAGAAGTGGTTTGCCCTTTGCCTCCTTCTTCGTAGGGCTGGAGAGGGACTGGCCCATGGTCACCCAGCTGGCTTCACGCCTTTGTCTGCTTGTGTCTAGCCTGGAGGCTTAACCACAACACCAATGATTATTTAGTTGTGATTGGAAACTCCCCGCCTTATGCATATCAAGAATGCCCACCCCCTTTAATTAATTACTTAAAGAGTTCTGGTGAGGTTTACCAGAGACTCACAATCTCCAGGTCTCTAGCCTGATGCCTTAACTGCTACGCCCAACTGCCTCTCTAACATTAGCTATACTCTTGGGTTTTGTTTCACCCCACCTCTTTGTCCTGGGCATGCCTCTTCTGGCGAAGTCAGTCCCAGACACTTTCCTCAATAGCTAAGATCCAGAACAAGTACATGCTTCTGGTTCACATCCCTGACTGCTTCAAAAGTTTTCCACCTCTTCCCCAGGTCTACCATTTGATGGTTTTGAAGAACAGGGATTCACTGCCTCTAGAAACAGGTGTAGGCTTCTTTCGCTAAGCAGCATGTGCTAAGACTTGGAAATTCTCAAGTCAGAAACCTTTGGAAAGCTGCCGATCATTTGCAGTTTTTTGAGCCCAAAGATTTGAGCCAAGATATGCTAGGGACAGCTGAAACTTTCATTTTTCTCCCTCATAACAGGCTCTGCCAGAACACATATTCCTATGGTGAATTAGCAAACAGTGTGGTGGAAAGTACATTATTTTAATGGCAGATATTGATTAAGGCCAACCAAGAGAGAAACGGGGAAATGTAACATTGAACCCTGGAGCTTCACCTATGACACCTGCAGTTTGAACAGTCTCAAGGTAGAGAGAATAAAATAGATGCATTAGTCAGTATTACACGTGTTGGGATCAGGTAACACCTAAGATTCGGAGACCAAGAATAATTCATTTCTCTGTCCCTCTGCAAAACTCACACACACAGGGAGAGAAACCAGGAGAGGGGAGGGGAATATGAATATAGAAAATGCAGTTAGTTTCCAGTCTTTCTCCTGGCCTGGTAGAGGCAAGATTAATTAAATGTGACTAATTAATAAACCTCTTCCAAAACCCTTGGCAAAAAAATAGCAGGGACCCCGCCGTCACCAGGGGTCAACACTGACTCGAAGGTACCAGGTACAGGGATTCAGTGCCTCTAGAAAGAGGTGTAGGCTTCTTTCACTAAGGAGCACGTGCTAAGACCTGGGCAGTGTAAAGTCAGAAACCTTTGGAAAGCCGCAGATCATACCAGGTTTTTTGAGCCTACAGATTTGACCCAATAGAAGCTATGGTCAGCTGAAACTTTCTTTTTCTCCCTCATAACAGCATCTGCCAGAACACATATTCCTATGGTGAATTAGCAAACAGTGTGGTGGAAAGTACATTATTTTAATGGCAGATCTTGACTAAAGCCAACCAAGAGAGAAACAGGGAAATGTAACACTGAACACTGGAGCTTTACCTATGACACCTGCAGTTTCAAGGTAGTCTCCAGACAGAGAGAATAAAATAGAGAACAGTCTCAAGGTAGAGAGAATAAAATAGATGCATTAGTCAGTATTACACGTGTTGGGATCAGGTAACACCTAAGATTCGGAGACCAAAAATAATTCATTTCTCTGTCCCTCTGCAAAACTCACACACACAGGGAGAGAAACCAGGAGAGGGGAGGGGAATATGAATATAGAAAATGCAGTTAGTTTCCAGTCTTTCTCCTGGCCTGGTAAAGACAAGATTAATTAAGCATGACTAATTAATTAACCATTTCAAAAACCCTTGGAAGAAAAGAGCAGGGACCCCGCCGTCACCAGGGGTCAACACTGACTCGAAGGTACCAAATAATGATGATGATGATGATGATGATGATGATGATGATGAAATTTTAAAACTGAAAAAACCCCTCCTCAGTTAAACAAGTTAGCGTAGTTATTTCCCCTGTGTTTAATAAACTCTTCCATTTTAAAGGTGATATTTCAGTGATAAAAGTGGTTGGGTTTGGGAATACACTCAAGGCTTAAGGAGGAATCTGCCCCAAAACCAGATTTGGCCCTCTGATATCAACTTTACATAGTAACTGTAATGGCATCCAGAAGTCTATTTTTCAGGTTTCCCCAAGGTATAACAATCAATTTAAAGAAGGTTTAAATAGACTGCACACTGGTTTGGGTAGAACTAAAGATCAAATGGAAAAATGGGGGGTTCTTCCTGAGGAGAAGGATATTTATTGAGAATGTGGCGCTGTTCAAACAATTATCCATATTTTGCAGTGCCCCTTGGGACCGACACGCACACAGAATGATTTGCTGGTCGGAAATACCTTTGCCATCAACGTGGCCTGGTATTGGGTAAGAATTATATAACCTCATATTTTAATTAAAGTTTTTAAATTTTCTAAAATTTAGATGAATAAGGATCTCCCTTCCACTTCCTGCATTTCTGACATGAGGCGAGACGAGAGGAGACAACATAACAATCAAGTTAAGATCAACCTGTAAATCTCTAATCTTTAATCAGTTTATGCCAGTGCAATCCCATGGAACCAAATAGGACACCTCAAATCATTGGTAGTGTGCAGTTTGGCCAAGAATTCTCAATCGAAGGTTGAAATTGGCTTTCGTAAACAGATACATGGAACACAACACTCACATAGGAAGGACCATATCAGTCAATCAATCAATCAATCAATCAATCGATTAATCAATCAATCAAGGAAGCAACTGAAGGTACAGAATTTTGGATCTGGCCATTTTCAACTCCATAGTGAACGAAAGGGTAGTACACGTAGTCCAATAAAATAAATAATCTTTGCTAGTTTGCAATCTATTGTAAGACCGCAATGTGTGGTGTGGTTGCTGAGAATATGAAAAGGGGCATGAAAGCAAAAGATTAAATTTCTCCTCATCCAATGTCCCAGTTTTAAAGATTTTCACTGAAGGAGGTATTGTAGGCTGGCCTGGAAAAGATGAGGATCCCCTGAACTTGAAACTGAATTTTAAAACCTTAAGACAACATTGATAGACTAACAAGACTGATAACATTACAAGAATCTGAATTGGAGAAAAAGAGGGAAAAATGAAGGAAACGTTTTAAAAAATGCTATGGAGAAGGAAAGATTACAATGATAAATGGACTTACCACTGATAGTTAACAGGGTCCCTTGTCCAAATATGCCCCACAGTGATATATAGCTATACCAAAACCTGCCTTCATTTCACTACAGCGATGGTTCATTGGATAGATCCCACCTTGGGCAATTACTGGGTTTCTTGAAATTTCTACGGAATCTGCAATCAATGTTGTATTCTGAAGAAAACAAAAACGGCGTGGTTTCAGTGGTTTATGCTTGGACATCATGGAAGCAATTCGTGGTCAAGAAGGTCATTCAAGACAATCCGGTGGATCCAGCCCATTGATAGGTGAAGAAAGCATGAGAGATCAGAGTCATCATTCATTGAATTGCACAGAAGAACCCCCCAAAAGAGCTTCTTGTGATATCGCCAGTCAAGCAGTTGTAGAAGAGTGAGAAATGTTTTTGTAGGTAGCGTTTTGTCTATATTCAAGTTGTTTCTTATACATTCAGCCTAGTGCACTGGACCATTCTTTGTGTGAAAGGACTTGCCTAATTCCCTGTAGGGGAACTCTTCCATCAACTTATTTTAATGAATCATATAATGCACATATTGGCTGGCAAAGGCGGGTTACGGCTGGAGGTTTGTTAAAATAGAATTCTGGGGAAAAAACCATGTTTTCCATTAAGAGCGTAATTTTCTACTAGAATTCATGGAATGGATAAACCTTTGCGTTCCTCCTGTGGACAGTTCCTTTTTGTGTGTGTTTTCTGTGAGCTTTTTCTTCTTCTTATGGCCTTAGTCCTGCAGGTGGTGAAATATTAGCTCCATTGTTGGCCATAGAACAGAGTATTGGGAACTAATTTCTTTCTGATTAAAATATGTCTGGTCCATCTGAGTGTCCATCAGTTCCAAGACAAAGAGGTTGGGGTTACTTAGGGCAGCATCCATGAGATGGATTGATGGCCTTGCACAATGGAGCATATGTGCATTTACACTCCATCCTCAGAAAGAAGTGAAGTTCACGGAATGATGGCAGTGGTCAGAGAGGCCCTCAAGAACCATTATTGATCATCTCGGTGGATATGTCTATCATTGGCCACCATGTTGTTGTCATGCTAACTGGGAGACTTGAACTTCTCCATCAGCTTTGTCTGGTGGGTCTTAGCAAGAGAATGAAATCATGGAAGCTGTTTGTGCAAAGCCAAAGAATGCCCTGATGGCCCTTGATCCATTTCACAATTTGAGTGGTGACAGGTCATGGTATGGAATGCTGCCCTTGAGATCCCTGTGGTCTGTCCCTGGGCATTGAAGCCATATTTCTCCCATCCTATAGTCTGCGGCATTTGTGAAACCAAAGAGCCAGTCATGGATTCTTTTCCCTAAAGTGTGTGATGTTAATTTCCCATGAAGAGGGAGAATGATATATCGGGAGCTGCCTTATTGTCGTATTGGCAGCGGAAGCCTATAGCAGCCTGAATTGGAAACTCCTACCACCTGCCTTGATAGACTTGGCTGCTTCTAGTCCTCGGAGGAAAGGATCCAGATCGATGTATTTGTGTCTTTCATGTCCAATATAAGACCATATTCCAGGAAGTCATCGGAGTGGATGCAATTTGTGAATTCATGAAGTGTAAATCTGTGGGGCTACAAGGAGATTGGTATGGATGCGAGGGGTCCAGGATGTACTTCTAGATTTGAAGAGTTAGGATTGCCCTCAGTCCAATGCTAAGCTAGAAATAGTTCTGGATTGGTTATCCTACACATCAAGGATTTGGGTAAGCCCCATGGTGTTCATCTCATGATCTCTCATTGTTTCCCCCCATCTGGTGGCTTAGAGATATGTTGGGGACGCATCTCCTAAAGTTTCAGTACACCATGACTAATTTAGTTTCCTCCAATATAAGGAAGGCGCTTATGAAAAACATCACGTTTCAAGGACAAGAATGCACGGGGGCATCCTCAGGCTTATGAAATCCCGAGCAACAGTGCTGGAGTGTGATTTTTCTCTTTGGAATTTCTGGTATCACGTAACCAACTCACCCTTATGTCTCTAAAATCTTAAGCAGCAGTGAAGAGGAGGGTGGAAAGCTCACCCTTTGACCAAGAACGGTGAGATTTCATTGTAGGCTTTCTCATGATGGTGCAGTGAGTAAAACTTAATTTCTGGTGCCTTCGGGGACACAGAGAGAAGACACAGTCTGCAGACGGGAAATCAAAACCTTGATTCCACCCTATCTTGGTTTAATAACTCATGATTGTCTCTACCTCTTGGAAAATCTTGAAAGGGATACCTTTGCTAGTAAGGTCAATAGTTTATCTCTTCTCATCCTGAATCTGAAGAATCAAAGGGAGATCGGGTGCTGGTAGAAGAAAACGCCTGTTCTTTACTCCCTCAGGATTATATATTTATAAGAAAAGTGGTAATACAAAGCACAATGAGACATCTCCAACCTAGGTGCTGAACCCGGGTCTTTCTCGATCAAAATTAATTTTATTCCCCAAACCTTCAGCAATAGACTTACCACATTCTAAGGAACTGAGATTGTAAATGTCTCTGACAACTTATTATTTGATACGGCCTCATGGGGGATTGTATAGTTACAAAAGAAGGATGAAGTTTGGAATTTAGGAAGGACATTGTTGACATGGAGGTGGAAACGGAAACCTCAGGTTTTATGTCAGCTAGCAGACTGGTTGGCATTTGTGAAAGGATCGTAAGGCCCCGAGTTTGACCCCATACGTGCCCACATCTGCTGTCCTCTGTGTTGAAGATAAGCGCAGCCCACTGTCAATGGAAACCAGAGAGGGAGGAACGTGTGTGAGTTAATAAAGGTGCAAGAAATTCACTGCAGCACCCACGAATGCATCTGAAACTCGATGCAACCATTTTTCAGTGACGAGAGGTTCAGCTCTGTCCTTCTTGTATTGGAGCTGGCTGATCCGTGTGAGAAACAGGATGTTGAAACCTTAAAGCCTGTTTTTCCACACCCTCTCTTGTGAACAAATTTGGAAAACAACAGCACAAATGAAATATACCCATCTTTATTGGTCTTCTAATGGTAGACACTAAGAGAGAAAGGGAGGGGGTTGGACTTCAAGGGGTGTCGGCATGGAGAGGACACAGAGAGTGTAACTACATGAGAGAGAAATAGACGTTACTGATCAAGCTAAGATTCAGAGAGAATAAATGAGAGCCACGGAGGGGCTCTTTCCTGCTGCCCGATGGCAGGAGAGGGATTCATGATGGAATTAACAACTTCCAGAGGGTGACACAGACTTGGTAATGGTCTTTCCTTCGTGTGTCACTTCACAGGTGTAAAGGTTACTCTTTCCGTACACAGAGGGAGGCAAGGACAGGTAACTGCTGGCAAGGTATTTGTCACCCTGCTTGGTAGCTTTGCTGGTCTCCACTCCAGAGGTGATCAAGTTCCCGTCAGCCTTCCATTTCAGGTTGAAATTAGCTGGGTAAAAGTCGCTGATGAGACACACCAAGGTGACCTTGTCCTGGGCTGACCTCGGCCTTCTCCTGATGTCTTCCTGGGGAGGACTAAAAGCTCGCACTGTAGGAGAGACTGTGGGCTGACCTGGAAGAGAGGAAGATCTCATGAACTTGCACACTGAATCTTGAAACCTGAATACAAGACTGACTGAGAAACAAGGTGGATAAAATTACACATATTTTTCCTCATCAAGACCCTGGGGGAGGGACTAGGAAAGAAAATATCTCAAGGGAAAAATTTCCCAGAATACTCCATTGGTAGATGTTGTAGATGGATACAAGCTCTTTTGAAGTTCTTATTTCTCGATTGAGATAGGTACACAATGACCTCTCTCTGGATGCCTGATTAATTTCATATTGTATAGCTATTCTAGGTGACGAGGGGCGGGGGGGGGAGAATTCTTTAATTTTTTAAAGAGTTCTGTAGTGATCATTGTCAGTGTGACCATCCCAGCTGGCAGTCACAGTTGTTAGTGTGATTTCGCAAATGGTACAAAGAACCTGGGGAGATTTTCCAGGTTGATCATGGGATTAGCTGCTTCACTATATGTCCATACAATGCTGGGATTAGTCCCTGCAGTTTTCTTGGCAAGATTTCAGAAGTGGTTTGCCCTTTGCCTCCTTCTTCGTAGGGCTGGAGAGGGACTGGCCCATGGTCACCCAGCTGGCTTCACGCCTTTGTCTGCTTGTGTCTAGCCTGGAGGCTTAACCACAACACCAATGATTATTTAGTTGTGATTGGAAACTCCCCGCCTTATGCATATCAAGAATGCCCACCCCCTTTAATTAATTACTTAAAGAGTTCTGGTGAGGTTTACCAGAGACTCACAATCTCCAGGTCTCTAGCCTGATGCCTTAACTGCTACGCCCAACTGCCTCTCTAACATTAGCTATACTCTTGGGTTTTGTTTCACCCCACCTCTTTGTCCTGGGCATGCCTCTTCTGGCGAAGTCAGTCCCAGACACTTTCCTCAATAGCTAAGATCCAGAACAAGTACATGCTTCTGGTTCACATCCCTGACTGCTTCAAAAGTTTTCCACCTCTTCCCCAGGTCTACCATTTGATGGTTTTGAAGAACAGGGATTCACTGCCTCTAGAAACAGGTGTAGGCTTCTTTCGCTAAGCAGCATGTGCTAAGACTTGGAAATTCTCAAGTCAGAAACCTTTGGAAAGCTGCCGATCATTTGCAGTTTTTTGAGCCCAAAGATTTGAGCCAAGATATGCTAGGGACAGCTGAAACTTTCATTTTTCTCCCTCATAACAGGCTCTGCCAGAACACATATTCCTATGGTGAATTAGCAAACAGTGTGGTGGAAAGTACATTATTTTAATGGCAGATATTGATTAAGGCCAACCAAGAGAGAAACGGGGAAATGTAACATTGAACCCTGGAGCTTCACCTATGACACCTGCAGTTTGAACAGTCTCAAGGTAGAGAGAATAAAATAGATGCATTAGTCAGTATTACACGTGTTGGGATCAGGTAACACCTAAGATTCGGAGACCAAGAATAATTCATTTCTCTGTCCCTCTGCAAAACTCACACACACAGGGAGAGAAACCAGGAGAGGGGAGGGGAATATGAATATAGAAAATGCAGTTAGTTTCCAGTCTTTCTCCTGGCCTGGTAGAGGCAAGATTAATTAAATGTGACTAATTAATAAACCTCTTCCAAAACCCTTGGCAAAAAAATAGCAGGGACCCCGCCGTCACCAGGGGTCAACACTGACTCGAAGGTACCAGGTACAGGGATTCAGTGCCTCTAGAAAGAGGTGTAGGCTTCTTTCACTAAGGAGCACGTGCTAAGACCTGGGCAGTGTAAAGTCAGAAACCTTTGGAAAGCCGCAGATCATACCAGGTTTTTTGAGCCTACAGATTTGACCCAATAGAAGCTATGGTCAGCTGAAACTTTCTTTTTTCTCCCTCATAACAGCATCTGCCAGAACACATATTCCTATGGTGAATTAGCAAACAGTGTGGTGGAAAGTACATTATTTTAATGGCAGATCTTGACTAAAGCCAACCAAGAGAGAAACAGGGAAATGTAACACTGAACACTGGAGCTTTACCTATGACACCTGCAGTTTCAAGGTAGTCTCCAGACAGAGAGAATAAAATAGATGCATCAGTCAGTAATACATGTGTTGGTGCCAGGTAACACTTAACATTCGGGGACTAAAAATAATTCATTTCTCTCTCCCTCTCCAAAACTCACACACACAGGGGAGAAACCAGGAGGGGGGTGGGAATCTGGATACAGAAAAGGCAGTAAGTTGCCAGTCTTTCTCCTGGCCTGGTAGAGGCAAGATTAATTAAACATGACCAATTAATAACCCTCTTCCAAAACCCCTTGCCAAGAAAACAGCAGGGACTTTTTCATGTAGTCACAACGGGTCTGGAATTACTCAAAGGCAAAGCAGTTGGTGGAGTGGTTCAAGGAACCAGGCTAGAAACCAGGACTGCGTATTGTAGTCCCACTTTGGGCATGAAAGCCAGCTGGGTGACCCTGGCCCAGTCCCTCCCTCTCAGTCCGAGGAAGAAGAAGGCCAGGGCAAACCACGTGTGAAACCTTGGCAAGAAAACTGCAGGGACATGTCCAGGCAGTCGCCAGGAGTCAACACTGAGTTGGAGGTACCAAAATATTAATAATAATAATAGTAATAATAATAAGAATAATAATAATTGTAATGAAAAGTTGAAACTTAAAAAACTCCCTACGTTAAAGAAGTTAGCGTAGATATTCTCCCTGTGTTTCATACACTCTGCCACTTTAAAAGTCATATTTCAGTGATAAATATGGTTGGTTTTGGGAAGGTACTTAAGGCTTGAGGAGAAAGCTGCCTGAAAACCAGATTTGGCTCTGCTGATATCAGCTTGAAATAGTAAGTGTCTGGCATCCAGAAGTCTATCTTTTCACTTCCCTCTAAGCTATAACAATCAAGTTAGGATCACCCTGTAAATCCCTAATCCCTAATCCGTTTACGCCAGTACAGTCCCACGGAACCAAATAGGACACCTGAAATCATTGGTAGTTTGTAGTTTGGTGAAGAATTCTCAATTGAAGGTTGAAATTGGCTTTCATAAACAGATCCATGGAACACAACACTCCCATAGGAAGGAGCATATCAGTCAGTCAGTCAGTCAGTCAGTCAGTCAGTCAGTCAGTCAGTCAGTCAATCAAGGAAGCAACTGAAGGTACAGTATTTTGCATCTGGCCATTTTCAGCTCCATCAGGAATGAAAGGGTAGTACCCATACTTCAACAAAACAAATGATCTAGAAAGGATGTGCAGGAAACATGGTCTCCTGGTTTCTTTCCATATGTGTGTGCATTTCAGAGAGGGAGAGAGAAATGAACTATTTTTAGTCCCTGAATGCAGGGATGTCCCTTCTCTGTGACGGAGCAGTCTACCACGGGAGCTCCGACCCAGAATCCCGCACCTTTTTCTGGGAGAAACATCTGTACTGCACAAGAGAATTAAAGGGCAGAAATAAATTTGAGTTTTATGGGATGTGGCTTCAACCTAACTTTCTAAGAGCATTCAAGCTCAATGCAAAAGAAAGCGTGGCCAAATCTCTGAACCCAGATTTCTTTGGCCCTTACACGGAGAAGGTGGTAGAGATATCCAATGTATGTTGGATTCCAACTTGATGAGGCAGAACTTGAAAACTTTTTCTCAGTTGGTACCCATAGCCCAATATAGAGGAAAGATTCAGAATTTCATTCTGATCTCCTTATTCCAAGTTACCGTCTTGAAAGAATATGTATGACAAACATGGAAGCAAGAACCCTTCTTGCAGATCTCTCTAAGAAAGGCATCTTACGCTTTATAAGAGGTTCCAGATTTTTCCCACTCAGCTGCTCAATTTCTTAAGGGACCCATCTCAAATTATTCTTTGAAAGAAAGAGTTTGGGTGTAAATTTTGTATCATGCGTTTGACACATGAAGGAGAAAAGTACCAGAATTCTGAATATCTGGAAAACAGATAACATGAACCTCTCTAGTCCATTATATGACTTATTTGCATTAAATGGTTTGAATATAAGGCTGGTCCCAATGTCTAACTTTTTAGGGGAGGAAAGAAGAATTATGGTTTGCTACATGGGGGTAGATATTACGTTGGAGAAAACAGGAAAAGGCAGCGAGACCAAACTCCTTGATACCTGGAAAATCTAAGATGGAATGACAAGATCATCCTCTTTTTGACAGCCAACCCCATTCAGTTCCACTGAAGAGAACCCCATGAAAGTTCATCTCTCCATTGTCTTTTAATCCAGAGGAGAAATACAGTAGAGTATAACAGAAGCCATGAATGAAATTTCTCAATATTTCATTGGCCCTGGCCATCAAAATCAAAGAGTTTCCCCAGTGTATCTGGGGAAAAGAAGAGGGATTTGAATCAGCCTGTTTTGACCTGGGCCAAATATTCAGTTCTTATTGAAAAAAAAATCATCCTGGATTAATCAAAAGAAACTCTAAATTCAAACTGCATGAAGTCTGAGTAGGAAAAGAAGGGGAAAATGATGAAAACATGAAAATGTCACAAGCAGAAAGACAATTCTGAGATGAATTAATGGACTTACCTCCAACAGTCATCTGGGTTCCAGCTCCGAACACCCACCACAGTGACACGCACCTATACAAAAACCTGCTCTCACTTCATAGCAGAAAAAATCACTGACTTTTAAAGGAAAAAAATCATAGACCCCAATTCCTTATGAGAATAGAGCGGAGCATAGGGCAACAGCTGACTTCCTTGAAATGGTCTGAAATCCCATGGAGTGCATTTCGGGAGACACCAATGGTCCATTTTTGGAGTGGTAAAAGAAGGACCTGTTGGTGTTTGATACAACCTCAGGTCTTTCAAGGAATCCCAATCTTGAAGCAATTCCCTTTCTGGATGGAGGGAGATGAGAGATGAGAACCTTTATTCTCCTGGCCTGAGAAATGCAAAGAGGCTCAGATGTCTGCTGCTTTTCCAGTTCAGCGAAGGAAGAATATGTTTAGAAAGTGTGTAGAATATGTGTAGAAAGTGTGGCAAGTTACTTTGTAGGCAGTGAAGTATTTTCTGGGCTGTAACCGCTTCTGATGAACTTTGCCCAATGCACTGGATCTAGTTCTTGAAGTCCAGTTTGACCACTCTATTAGGATTTCTGTAGTCCACCATTAGCAATATCTTTGAGTAGCTCAATCAGAAATTGACTACTAGGAAGTGACCCCTTTCTGATTCTGATTTACCCTAACTATCTAAACGTCCTTGAGCATGAAAGCCGAGTGGATCCTGCAGCTTTACATTTCTCAGGACATCCAATATGAGGAACCCTTCCACGGAGGCACTGGACCATGGGTTCTGCCTGTCTGCATTCAGGTCTGCCTAATGCATCCTAGTCAGGGGAACTGAGATTTTTATGGAAGACTAAGAATTCTGGACAAGATTATCTGCAGGTTATCCTAGTTTGTAATAAAAGACATGATACCATCGTGACACTGTTGTGCCTGGTGGGGACATTTGGTTGGGTCCATTCTGGGTGAGTGGTGAGCTTTACGATGTGTACTTTAATGGAAACTCTGGGATAGGCTGCAAAATATCTTTTGAGAGCTGATGAACCACATCTTCTAAGACCTCAGCTCCTGTTCCAGGTGTTTTTCCTTGAGTGAGTGGAAGTGTAGCTTTTGTATCCCTGCAATTTGAACCTCAACTGATTCATTGATCTGAAAAGAATCTGGGATGACTTAAAACCTGTCCTTGCCACTTCTTTCTCTTCCATTTCTTATTTTGTCCTCAAGGAATAAGGAGTTATCTCTGAAGAATGAGAAGAAGCTTGGGAATAGCTTAAGTGAGCTCAACCAGGCCAATGGGATATTAAGAGTCTCCAGATAGTTTTGAGTATGCAACCAGCCCAGTTGACCAATGAACGTGGCCTCCCCATGTAACTTTCCTAGCTAGATTGTGCTCTGGTGCCAACTGATCCATATGCCAATCTTCCGTATGAAGATCAAGGATGTATTTGCTCGAACAGAGAGGTTGAGTCTGTTTGACACATCCTTTGAAAGTGCCCAGTGTACTGGCCCAGGCAATCAGAGCTAATACACCCACTCTTCAATCTGTTAAACTCCACTCGTGATGAGGAGGCTGAGGTATTTTTATTAAATGACCAACACCCTGGTGTTTTGATGCCTGCATGAATTGTTTCATTGATAGCCCTAGCTTACAGAAACTGCACGGTTCCTTCAATGAATGGTCAGCTTTATAGGGTTTCTTCCTTTTATATATATATGTAATGTTACTTTTGCACGTATTAAAGGTGTGCTGCATTTTTAACTTCTGCAACTTTGTCTTGGACGATAGATAGATAAGATGGATAGATAGATAGGTAGGTAGGTAGGTTCTGGTCTTTCTGGATACGTTTAACCTGGTGGTGTGGGGAAATAGGATGCTGAATGAGATCTGTATTGCAGGGCTTCATAGTTAGAAAATAATTTTGGAATCTAGGAATGACCAAAGATTGAGTATAAGACTGAAATGTCCTGTACCATCCAACCCTACAATTATATCAGATGGAGGACTGGTTAGAGTTATGGGCAGGACCACTGTGATCCCATATTTTCCCAAATCTCTTCCCATTACTACAAAAAAACAAGGCATTTTCATTTCCAACATGAGAAGAATTCCTGTGTGTGACTTCATCAATATGCTACGAAATTATTGCAATACTCCTATGGGCATTTGGGATCAGATGATGCTTTTTTAGATTCCCAAGAGAATCAGCCTAGTCTTTTTGTATGAGTACTGGTTAACTGTGTGAAATAAGACCTTGGAAACAGACCACTTTTCCTCTGAGATAGGGAAGTTCATGTGGCTCTATCTTCTTGATAAATTTGATAAAACACCCACACAAATGAAATACATCCATTTTTATTAATGTGCTGACAGTGGAATATAACAGATCAAGGGGGGGATGAAGTTCAAGGGTTGTAAGCATGGAGAGGACACAGAGAGCGTAACTACACGAGAGAGAGAAATAGACGTTACTGATCAAGCTAAGATATGGAGTGAATAAATGAGAGCCATGGAGGGGTCTTTCCTGCTGCCCGATGGCAAGGTCTATAGTTTACCTCTTCTCATCCTGAATCTGAAGAATCAAAGGGAGATAGGATGCTGGTAGAAGAAAATGTCTGTTCTTTACTCCATCAGGATTATATATTTATAAGAAAAGTGGTAATACAAAGCACAGTGAGACATCTCCAACCTAGGTCTTGAATGTGGGACTTTCTAGATCAAAATTAATTTTACACCCTCCCCCCCAAACCTTCAGCAATAGTCTTACCAAACACTTCAGCAAAAGTGTTCATTCAGCAAGAGAATGTCAATGTCTCTGACAAGTTATTTTTTTGATATGGCCTCATCTGGGATTGTATAGTTACAAAAGAAGGATGAATTTTGGAATTTAGGAAGGACATTGTTAACATGGCGGTAGAAATGGAAACCTCATGTTTTATCACGGCTAGGAGACTGGGTGGCATTTGTGAAAGGATCAAGAAGCCCCCCAGTTTGACCCCATACGTGCCCAAACGGAAACTCGATGCAACCATTTTTCAGTGACGAGAGGTTCAGCGCTGTCCTTCTTGTATTGGAGCTGGCTGATCCGTGTGAGAAACAAGATGTTGAAACCTTAAAGCCTGTTTTTTCACACCCTCTCTTGTGAACAAATTTGGAAAACAACAGCACAAATGAAATATACCCATTTTATTAGTCTTCTAACGGTAGACACTAAGAGAGAAAGGGAGGGGGATGAACTTCAAGGGGTGTCGGCATGGAGAGGTTACAGAGTGTAACTACATGAGAGAGAAATAGACATTACTGATCAAGCTACGATTCGGAGAGAATAAATGAGAGCCATGGAGGGGCTCTTCCTGCTTGCTGATGGCAGTCCAGGGATTCACGGTGGAGTTAACAACTTCCAGAGTCGGACACAGACTTCGAAATGGTCTTTCCTTCGTGTGTCACTTCACAGGTGTAAAGGTTACCCTTTCCGTACGCAGAGCGAGGCAAGGACAGGTAACTGCTGGCAAGGTATTTGTCACCCTGCTTGGTAGCTTTGCTGGTCTCCACTCCAGATTCGATTGGGTTCCCACCAACTTTCCATTGCAGGTTGAAAGTAGGTGGGTAAAAGTTGCTTAAGAGACACGCCAAGATCTTCTTCTCCGTCCCTTCTTGGCCAGGACCAAAAGCTCGCACTGTAGGAGAGACTGTGGGCTGACCTGGAAGACAGGAAGATCTCATGAGCTTTCACACTGAATGTTGAAAATTTAATACAAGATTGATAGAGACACAAGATCGATAAAAGTACATGGAGTTTGCCTAATCAAGACTCTGGGGGAGGGAGTGGGAAAGAAGATATCTCAAGGGAAAATTTCCCAGAATACCACATTGGTAGATGTTGTAGATGGATATAAGCTCTTTTGCAGTTCTTATTTCTGGATTGAGATAGGTACACAATTACCTCTCTCCGGATGCCCTGATTAATGTCATATTTTATAGCTATTCTACATGAGGGGGAGAAATCTTTAATGATTTATGGAGTTCTTGCGAATTTTAGCAGAGACTCACAGTCTCCAGGTCTCTAGCCTGATGCCTTAACTGCTATGCCCAACTGGCTCTCTAACTTTAGCTATACTCTTGGGTTTTGTTTCACCCACCTCTTTGTCCGGGGCATGCCTCTTTTGGGGAGGTGAGTCCCAGACACTTCCTTCAAAAGCTAAGATCCAGAACAAGTACATGCTTTTGGTTCACATCCCTCACTGTTTCAAAAGTTTTCCGCCTCTCCCCCACGTCTACCTTTTGATGGTTTTGAAGAACAGGGATTCCCTGCCTCTTGAAAGAGGTGTAGGCTTCTTTCACTAAGCAGCATGTGTTAAGATCTGGGCAGTCTAAAGTCAGAAACCTTTGGAAAGCTGCAGATCGCATGGAGGTTTTTGAGTCCACAGATTTGACCCAAGATAAGCTATGGTCAGCTGAAACTTTCATTTTTCTCCCTCATAACAGCATCTGCCAGAACACATATTCCTATGGTGAATTAGCAAACAGTGTGGTGGAAAGTACATTATTTTAATGGCAGATCTTGACTAAAGCCAACCAAGAGAGAAACAGGGAAATGTAACACTGAACACTGGAGCTTCACCTATGACACCTGCAGTTTCAAGGTAGACTCCAGACAGAGACAATAAAATAGATGCATTAGTCAGTTATACATGTGTTGGTGCCAGGTAACACTTAACATTTGGGGACTAAAAATAATTCATTTCTCTCTCCCTCTCCAAAACTCACACACACAGGGAGAGAAACCAGGAGGGGGGGTGGGAATCTGGATATAGAAAGGCAGTTAGCTGCCAATCTTTCTCCTGGCCTGGTAGAGGCAAGATTAATTAAACATGACTAATTAATAACCCTCTTCCAAAACCCCTTGTCAAGAAAACAGCAGGGACTTTTTCATGTAGTCACAACGGGTCTGGAATTACTCAAAGGCAAAGCAGTTGGTGGAGTGGTTCAAGGAACCAGGTTAGAAAGCAGGACTGCGTATTGTAGTCCCACCTTGGGCATGAAAGCCAGCTGGGTGACCCTGGCCCAGTCCCTCCCTCTCAGTCCGAGGAAGAAGAAGGCCAGGGCAAACCACGTGTGAAACCTTGGCAAGAAAACTGAAGGGATTTGTCCAGGCAGTCGCCAGGAGTCAACACTGATTCGAAGGCACCAAAATAATAATAATAATAATAATAATAATAATAATAATAATAATAATAATAATAATGAAAAGTTGAAACTTAAAAAACTCCCTACGTTAAAGAAGTTAGCGTAGATATTCTCCCTGTGTTTAATGCACTCTGCCACGTTAAAAGTCATATTTCAGTGATAAATATGGTTGGTTTTGGGAAGGTACTCAAGGTTTGAGGAGAAAGCTGCTTCAAAACCAGATTTGGCTCTGCTGATATCAACTTGAAATAGTAAGTGTCTGGCATCCAGAAGTCTATCTTTTCAGTTTTTCCTAAGCTATAACAATCAAGTTAGGATCACCCTGTAAATCTGTAATCCATAATCCGTTTATGCCAGTACAGTCCCAAGGAACCAAATAGGACACCTGAAATCATTGGTAGTTTGCAGTTTGGCCAAGAATTCTTGATTGAAGGTTGAAATTGGCTTTCATAAACAGATCCATGGAACACAACACTCCCATAGGAAGGACCATATCAGTCAGTCAGTCAGTCAGTCAGTCAGTCAATCAATCAATCAATCAATCAATCAATCAATCAATCAGTCAAGGAAGCAACTGAAGGTACCGAATTTTGGATCTGGCCATTTTCAGCTCCATAATGAACGAAAGGGTAGTACACATACTCCAATAAAATAAATAATCTAGACAGGATCAGTAGAAGCATTGCCTTCCACAAATTCCTTTGCTAGTTTGCAATTTGTTGTAAAACCAGCAATGTGAGGTGCGGTTGCTGAGAATGAGAAAAGGGGCATGAAAGCAAAAGGTTAAATATCTCCTCATCCAATGCCCCAGTTTTAATTGAATATTTGGGAGTGCCCTGTTTAATTGCAAGTTTTGTTTTTTTTCAAGCAAAGGAATTGGTTTCTTATCTCATACAGGGAGAAAACAGATAATTTTCCTAATGGGATAAACAGTTGATCTGAGGATTGAGGAATTAAAATTAGAAAGTCCACCTTGATAGGTAGCAAAGTTCTGATCAGCACTGGACACTGTTGACTATCAATCAGTAAGAACATCTCTGTTTAGCTTTTACTCTATATTTTATTATTTATTGCCAAGTCATATATCCCTCACGCTGTACCTGTGGTTTGATTTGTTTTCTAAGCAAAAGAAAGTTAAAATTAAAACAAAAGAAAAACAAGATGAACAAACCGAACCGAGATGTTCCAACTGATTTTAGCCCATTGGCGTTTGAGATTTTGTAATTTTGGTATGCAATTTTCAAATCTCTAGCCCCAGACTGGTCCTATACCATGTTTTACCTCTATTTACAAAAATTCCATTCCATTTATGAAATAAACAAATATGAAAAGTCAATTTTTAAAATGACTTTTAAAAAAAGTATCAGAGGGTTTTGCTCAGGTTTGGCAAATAACCAAGCAATCCATCTTTTAAAATATGGTCTGATTTATTATTAGGTACAAATGTTATGTGAATAATGTTTTAAGATTATTTTTAGATGATATACCACAACTCCTTGAATCAAAATTTTAGTCACAGATCCTAACTTTTTAATAGGAATGACCATTGGTGGACTTCACCAAAACAACTATGTTACTTGTCTAAGACTTATTTTCATGGGGAAAAAAATCTGTTTAGAATTTTAAGGATTATCATCAACCTTCCTGCATTTACGTCTTCACATCTGTAGGGATTAGCAAGAGGAATCTTTGAATTAGATAAAACAATGTAAACATTCAAGCAAGAGAAAAATTGAATATTCTTCTTAAGGTTACAAGTTCTATTTCCCTATATTTTAAAACTGCATCTGCCTTTTTTCTTAAAGTCAGATATAGCATGAAAACTCACACTCCAAAGCCTTGCAAAACACACACACACAAAGAAATGAAAGAGATTTGATACACTTTTCCTCTTTCCTTATTTTAATTTAATTACTTCTTTAAATATACTTTTCTGCATTCATTTTTGAAAACAGTCTATGAGTTGATGGGATTAGATTTTTAAATTATCTATGAGCAAAAACCAAGATATTGCAGAATTGCATCACTCTTTGCTTTTCATTTTGACATAACCATTACCTGAGTTTTTCTCCCCCCCAATGGGCAGTGTGAGACAAACCATTAAAGAACAGATTAGCATGCTGTTTTACGGGGAAAAAACTCAACACCTAGGGGAAAAAAGGATCACGAAAACAAAAAAAAATATGAACACAAATAGTTGGATCACTTGAATAATTAATCCCCCCTTTGTAAACAAGGTTTAATCCCAAGTAAGGGGATATTATACTTTGGTTTTAATCAGCTCAAAAAAGACAGAAAAACATTCTATTGCTTCACCTATTTGAGACTTCTTTATACAACATTGAAGAGAAAACCTGAGCACCTTTGAATGTGACCCTCTGAGCCACATCGAAGATGCTCCATTTGACAGTTTGGGAAGGAAAAAGCAACATAAATTAAATCCAAAAACAGTTGGAAAACAATTGTATCTGCATTTTAAAGAGACTTACCTAGGACTGTGAGCTGGGTTCCAGGGCCGAAGAGATACACACAGTGAGTAACGGCCATACAAAAATCTTTCCTCCAGAAGTTTACTTCTGCTTTCTGGTCGAAACCAGATCTACCCAGGTGGAGGATTCTGACATGGCAAAGCCTTGGAGATATGAACTTCACATAACATTGGGACAGAAATATTTGTTATGGGAGAATAATTGATTGGGAAAAATGAGCTGCCTTAGACTGAAATAGCAAGAAGTGACAATCTTGGAAAGTGGCAAGGATCTCAACAGAGCACCAGCCGACGTTGCATCTCAAAAGCCCAAACTTAGAAAAAGAATAATCCACAACTAGAAAAAAGACAGAAGTAGGAGTTCACCCCTGTGAATATTGAACGGGGAGCTACATAAGGCAGTTATCCCGAGATAATTTATCTGCAAGGAGTAGATCAGACGAGGGGCCATTGAGAATTTTATTAATCCATGTATTTATTTCTACCATTTATCTGGCTGTCTGTCTCATGGCAGTGACCGTGGGTGGTGTACAAGGATTAAAACCAACAATGAAAATCAACCACCCAAATAACAGAAGTCCGAGGTTGCAGGAATCATTCCTACTAACCATAATAAAGAAGAGAACAATATAAACCCGTGAACATTGGAGCTTGCCAACATCTTCATTCAAATGCCTGAGGGAACAGCCACATCTTTAAAGTCTTACAAAAGGTTAATAGAGTCGGGACCTTCTGAATCTCTGGATGGATGCTGTTTTGCAGGGCAAATGTTGCAATGGAGAAGGTATGATGCCTAGTTCCAGCAAGATGACATTGCTTAATGGAAGGGACCCATAGCATGTTAGTTGTGGTGGGGTGAGCAGAAACAATCAGAGACAGGCCCTATGTCATGTACAGCTTTATAAGTGTTAACATAGCATATAACCACCACCTTGAATGTTGTTGAATTATAGCGCCAACATCTCTCAGTATTATCTATGCTGAAAGGGGAAAGTAACTTCTGGAGAGGTATAGGTTCCACACATCTTCATGAGATGATCGCAAAGATTAATCTATCCAAGTGGCTTCCACCAGCTCTGAACAATTCAGACGACAATACATTTTTTAATCTGTTTCTTCCTATCCAGAGCTTTTATTTTTATAAAATAAAAACTTTTCCTTTTATTTTATTTTATTGACAATTCACATAGTACTAAAACACAGAAAGACTTGCAATCTCCATTTCTTCTTGTATGGGCAATTCTGGACACCAGAAATTAAACATTTAATGTAATTAAGCAATTAATCAGTATAGAGTGAGCTCTTGACTCCAACTAGATGTTTTTCCTGAAAAATGTAAACTCAATTTCTTTACTCATTGTCTGTGTCATTCTACTGATTTTTTAGGGTATAGACCTCTTTCAGAGAGAAATATCTCTAGTCCGTAACCATATTTTGTATCTTGCAAAGTTTACACGTTTTCCTTATTTTTTTTCTCTAATCGTTTTAGCTAAGCATAGGTGATAATTTTGCTCAGTTTATATTTTAACCAGACTACCACAATTTTCAAAATTCTGCATTTGCAGGACAGAAACCCCCTGAAAGTAAGATAAACTGAGCATGAGAGAGAATGATTCTGATCAATCTTCTTCCTTGGTGAAGGATTTTGGATGACTAGCTTGCTACATAAAATAAGAACATGCCTAGTTATCCTAATGCTAGTAAAGAATGCTTGTTCCTATTGAATTTGACCAGTGCAGATGGGTGAGAATTATGGGTGTTGTTTTTTTTAAATACAAACTGGTGAAAATGTACTTATTATTTCATAAAGAGGATTGAAAAACTGAGTTTTTCTTTTTTTAAATTAAAGCAGGACAACGCAAATCTGTCCGATTTGTCCACGTTCATTTCAACATACTAGAACTGACAATGCTTTCAGCTTGGATTTTATTCACAACGCCATCGCTCACTTTGTAGGGCATATCTGCTTTGCCCATTTTGAGTTGAATCTAACACCCTTGCTTCTACAAAGGTCCTTTCTGAAAGTCGTAATTCACTTTGCAGGACTTACTCATTTTGCAGACACAATTATATTTCCACATTTTTCTCAACTAGCAGGCAACTGGATAGTAATGGAATTCCTTTTCCCACTAAGATAATCCCTTGAATACAAAGAACCCTCTGCTCAAAAAGTAATCTATTTCCATGAAATTCCATGAAAGAGCATGAATTCCACATTCGTTTGCAACCCATCATCAACATTGCTCTTCCATTCTCAAATATTTGGTTGATAGTCATTTATTTCAGGAATAATAGGATGTCACTGGTTTCTTAAATACTCCCACGCTTGAATAATTCAGATTGTAACAATCAGTCATAACAATTGAAGAGAGATTAAAGCCACAGGGAAGCTGGTTCCCTTCCTACCTGAATTTCAGGTCCACCATGAGCTTCCTTTGATGTTTTGAATCAGAAGAATTAAGGTGCTCTCATCCAGGACCATACCTGTCTTGGATCATTCCAAATACAAAGAGAAGGGTAGCACCATTGTAGCATCCTTACAAATTAATGGCAGATACAGAAAGGAAGACATTGAGAGGTAGGTAAAACTGCTCCATGTTGTCCAATGGATTTTACGTATGAACCTCTTCTGCTGGGAAACAGTAAGTGTTTTGGAAAGATTCCTGGGCATGAATCCAAAAACGCAATGCGATTTTCTTTCGATGCAGGACGATGGTTATTCTTGCTCTCTGACTGGGAAAATTATAATCCACTTAGCTTTGTTCTTCTCCATTTTCCAAAAAAAAAAAACCAGGTTCTTTTATATCCAAAATGGTAACATCCACCCATAATAGGAAGGTTTTAGAAAGATCGAGGAAGCCCCAATATATCCAGAAGTATGACAAATCTTTAGGAAGAAAAAGTACATAAAGAAAACTGCCCTGAAATTGCTCTAGAAGGCATTTTTAGGGACCACAGAATACTGGAAATTTGAAAAACAGAAACAGAATCCAACCAAAATCCAGGTACGATTATTCATGGAATGTAGACTCCTGAACGGGAGTGTTGTGTGACATTTTGTTGTAAATCCGATTTAATAATCGATTCATCTTGACAGAGCTTTGTTCTTGATTTACCTGAAAAGCCTTGAGTGGTACCTGTAGCCTAAAAATAATGGCTTAAAAAAGAGGGTATCATCCTGCTGTATTTCTATGCTTCACACTATTAATATATCCATTAGCGAAGTGCTATCCAAAATGGCTTCCATAGGGCCGAGTGGCCCCATTTTCCAGAAGATCCACAAGACTTCCATGAAAATAACCACAAGAAGGAAGAAAATCTATGTAATCATGTAATGCCCCATCCATACACACTAAGCTTGAATGCTTCCTTCTCTGCTTCTGAAGGCAACTGGTAACACTTCAGCAACAAACATGCTTCAGATCCATCTGGTATTTTCGGAAACCACAGAGAACTGTTTTTCTTGCCATATGACTTTGCATTTTCTGTCCAACAGTCCTCAGGTTCTCACTGTCCATTACCCAAACATCTGTCAGTGACGTACAGTTAGTGGCTAGAAAGGGAAAGGTGGGGAATTCGGGGTTGTTATTAGAAGAACACCACAGATGTAGAAACAGATTTTCTTAGAGTTCAACGTTCATTGTTAAAACCAGGACTGGAGAAGACTTGTAAGCCATTAACCCAAAGCCCTGCTCAGTGCAGGAAATTAGAGTATTTCCAGTAGATATTTGTACAGTTACTTCTGAGGAAAAAAAAATCCACTGAGAGAGAATTACACCACTTTTATAATATAGGAATGCCCCAAATGGAATTCTTTGCTAATTTACTGAATCGATGGAAGCTTGACCTGATTACATTTGCCAATATTTACAACACCTTGGTTACTATTACCCCCTAAGAAGTTATATATTAAATTTCATTCTCTGGAACAACATCGCAAAGAGCAACACAACATATTTTAGCAAAAAGAAATGTGCAAGTTTCACTAAATTATTATAAATAAATAAATAAATAAATAAATAAATAAATACACAATTCTCACCTGAAAACAACATTCAAAGTTCAGTAGTATGGAAGTGCCAATGATCAGATTTGGATTATGATTTCATTTCAAAATATTGATTTGTTTCTATTCAAAATTAGATTTTGATCATTAATGTTAAATTGATGTTAAAATAATTAAATGAAAGGCACTTTGGAAAAAAGTGCTTTTACATACATATGGAAACAGTTGAACTGCCATATTGATCTGACCAAATCATTTGGACAAATTGATTTGGTACGTTTGGTTGATTTATGAGATTTGAACAAACCACCTTTGAATTGTGGATTGACCGTTCACACAACCCTATGCAAAATGAAGAAGACTGTGCTGATCTTATCTCCTATGCATAGTAATTTTCTGAATTTTAAACTGTGAGGTGGCTTATCCAGTTCAATACCACAACAAAGTCCTTTCTTTTATACCAACTCTTACTCCAAGACATCCAGTATATACCTCAAAGATGAATGAGTAACTTCCCATCCAGATAGGTTCTAGGAGCAATCTGTAGTCCTTAATTTCAATACTAGTACTTTGGGCTAGAGGAATGTGATGGTAATAATACATAATCAATTGAGTATTGATTATATTAATAACATAATGAATTAATAAATAATAGTGATAGGAACATTTCTCATTTCCATATCCAGCCAGAGCATCATCCTGATTTTGTCAAGGAGATACTTTGGTTGATGCTTAGCTTGATGAATCGGTGGGCAAAACGTGGTGTCTTCTTGACCTATTTCACCTCCTGCTGGCAAAATTTGGCCTCTGAGCTGTTTTTCAGTTGTGATCTGGGCATCAGCAAGTAGATATGTTCATTGCTTGGTTCTTATCCCCCTCTGATGGTTTCGAATGGTGCTGCACGTTCATCTTAAATTTCCAACTTCCTTTGGCAACCAAGCACTTGCAATGGAATACTTTTTCCTGCTTTGGAGAAGTCCTGA
This sequence comes from Python bivittatus, assembly GCF_059951505.1. Taxonomy (NCBI): domain Eukaryota; kingdom Metazoa; phylum Chordata; class Lepidosauria; order Squamata; family Pythonidae; genus Python; species Python bivittatus. Next base: position 7,411,485 of record NW_028277038.1, read on the forward strand.
AGGTGGCAGCAGAACCAAGGAGATGCCAAAGGCAGCTGGGCTTTCCATCTTCCTCCTCCAAATAAAACAGAGGATTTAAAAAGATGTGCGACTGCAAGTAGAGGTCAGATGTGAAGGCTGCTACTGCCATTCCTGGCGCTCACAAGTCGTAGAAAGAAGAAAAAGAGAAGAGAAAATAAGGGTTCTGCTACCCAGATACTAAAAATGGTTACTGGGGAATAAACACCTTTTGGTTAGTGGAACAACCACAACAACAAATCTTGTTAAAAGAAAAACTCATCAAATAAACATTGGTGATTATAAACAAGTCAATCTGGCCGCCTTCCTCATACATTCCTCTCTGACTCCCATGGATGGCTTATTATACATCTGTTGTATATGAGTTACTGAGAGTCTCTTTTGATTGCCGCAGAATGCAAGTCTAATAAACAAACAAACAAATACACATCAAAGAGAATAAAAGAATGCAGCCAAAATGAATAAAACTGAAATTGCAAATCCAATATATAATGCAAAAAGAAGTTTGGGAGACAAAAAAAGGAAAAATAGTCATGGAAAATAAATAAGTGATTTAATTTGACATGCTTGAATTGTTTCACCTCTGCTTTTAAAGCTGGAGGATTATTATATTATATTATGCATTCAAATGCTGTGATGTGTCTAAACCAGTGATTCTCAACCTTTTTGAAGCTGCCGCCCCCCTAAGGAGCGGAAAATTTTTCAACGCCCCCCTTTGTGAAAATCCTGTAATTTAGGGTATGGGGAGGAGGGGGGAGTTACTGAATTATAAAAGGCAAAAATTTTAAGTAATTTTTTTCAGTAGACTTACACACCAAATTTGTTCGATTTAACTCGATACTTTTGCCCTGGAAGGTAATTGCATTCCTTTTATTAAAATTAAAATGACTAATGCAAAAAAAATGCTTAAATGCTCTTTTATGTAAATACGTTTATTTCAAAATGCTGTAAATACGTTCATTTATTTTTTTGATGCTCGTTTTTTAAATTTTTTAAAATTTTTAGTTTTATTTATTTATTTTTTTGCAAATGCTTTTTTAATGTTTAAAAATTCTTTATTCTTAATTAGGTAATTAAAAAAACAGCAAAAAAATACGCTAACATTTTTTTTGATGATAGTCCACAGTCCTGGGTAGATGTGATTGATGTTACTTTGAAGCCAAAATTCTATGAGACGATCACCATTCTGGAAGCTGGCTTTCAAAGTTTCATTAGTTTCTCAAAATTAATAATTCACGACCACGATAAAGAACTAATAAGCGCACTTACCTAGCCAACTGGCCAAATAAACAATGAAAGTAAATCGAAACTGAGGGGAAAAAACAGAAATGAAGCGAACGAAAAGCAACTCAAGAAACACGGGTCAAATCAAGCATTCATATTGAAGGGATGCTCAACGCACGCGCTGCGGTTAATTGCGCGGGAAGACAGCTGACGCACGCGCTGTGCTGGTTGGGATCAGAGAAGAATCGTAGTGTCGAGTTCTTCAAGGTCAGCCTACCTAGAATACAAATTCGTCTCACCATTCTTAGAAGTGCGTGAGGGCAGCCGTCGCGTAAGTTCGTTTTATTGCTGGTACAAATGGTGTAAACCGGATAATCGATTTAATAAATTTTGGGGGGAGTTTTAAAATTAAGTTCAAATGCCAAAACATGCCCACCGCCCCCCTACCGCCCAAAACAAGTTCATTGCCCCTCAGCATCCTCCCACCGCCCCTCGGGGGGCGGTACCGCCCCCATTGAGAACCAATGGTCTAAACCTACAAAGATCAGAATCATAGAAGCCATGGTATTTCCTGTGACAATCTATGGAAGTGAAAGTTGGATTTAAAGAAGCAGGGTAGGAAGAGTATGGGCACCTTTGAACTGGTGTGGCCCATATTTTTGATGTGTTGATCACTGATTAACAATTAATTATTGACTGTTTTGTTGTGTTAGACAGTGTGATATATCAAGGAAGTAGATGATCATCACAGCAAGAACAGAGTCTTGTCCATGAATCAGACAATAAAAATTAGTGCATCTCCTTGGTGTTAAGGCTTCAGTCAGCTGAGGTGGGGTTATGTAGAAAGATTTCTACTGCTGGCCATTACTGGATGTCTTAACCAAACTCATCACTCTAGCTTTCTGCCCTTCAGATGGAAAATGAATCACAACTGGAAGGTGAGTTTAAAACACATGTTAGGGCTGCTACCTTTGAGATATGATTTGGAAGAATTGGTTTGAACCTCACATTAGTGCAAATAGAGTGCCTTCCTTCTAGCTCATAAAATTGTTCATCAATTTTCAGGCCAAAATGGAGAAGTCATGTGAGAAAACTAAGTACACCCTTTCTGCTCCCATAGGTATGAAGAGGCTTAGTAGCAACCAGGTGCTGCTAATCAAATGCCTTTGATCAACTGATCATCAGCAAGTGTGACTACCACTATAACAGCTGAAGTTTTAGGAGTTTGCTGGTCTCGAGCATTGAGGTGTGTGTTAACACAATGTCAAAGAGTAAAGACATCAGCAATGATCTTAGAGAAGCAATTGTTGCTGCCCATCAATCTGGGAAGGGTTATAAGGCCATTTTCAAACAATTTCCAGTCCATCATTCTACAGTGAGGAAGATTATTCACAAGTGGAAAACATTCAAGACAGTTGCCAATCTTCCCAGGAGTCACCAGCAAATTCACCCCAAGGTCAGACCGTGCAATGCTCAGAGAAATTGCAAAAAACCCAAGAGTTACATCTCAGACTCTACAGGCCTCAGTTAGCATGTTCAATGTTAAAGTTCATGACAGTACAATTAGAAAAAGACTGAACAAGTATGGTTTGTTTGGAAGGGTTGTCAGGAGAAAGCCTCTTCTCTCTAAAAAGAACGTGGCAGCACGGCTTAGGTTGGCAAAGTTGCTTCTGAACAAATCACAAGACTTCTGGAACACTGTCCTTTGGACAGACAAGACCAAAGTGGAGATGTTTGGCCATCATGCCCAGCGCCACATTTGGCAAAAACCAAACACAGCATTTCAGCACAAACATCTCATACCAACCTTCAAGCATGGTGGTGGAGGGGTGATGATTTGGGCTTGTTTTGCAGCCACAGGACCTGGGCACCTTGCAGTCATTGAGTCGACCATGAACTCCTCTGTATACCAAAGTATTCTAGAGTCAAACGTGAGGCCATTTGTCTGACAGCTAAAGCTTGGCCGACATTGGGTCATGCAACAGGACAATGTTCCCAAGCACACCAGCAGATCTACAACAGAATGGCTGAAAAAGAAAAGAATCAAGGTGTTGCAATGGCCCAGTCAAAGTCCAGACCTCAACCCGATTAAAATGCTGTGGTGGGACCTCAAGAGAGCTATGCATAAACAAATGCCCTCAAACCTCAATGAACTGAAGCAATGTTGTAAAGAAGAGTGGGCCAAAATTCCTCCACAATGATGTGAGAGACTGATAGTCATACAGAAAACGATGACTTCAAGTTATTGTTGCTAAAGGTGGTTCTACAAGCTACTGAATCATAAGGTGTACTTAGTTTTTCACACATGGCTTCTCCATTTTGGCTTTCTTTTTGTAAAATAAATGATGACATGGTGTAATATGTCATGTGTTGTTGTTCATCTGAGATTGTATTTACCTACTTTTGAGAACTGCTAAGGACCAGATGATTTTTACTATGTCCTGATACATAAAACCATAGAACTCAAAGAGGGTGTACTTTCTTTTTTACACGACTGTATCTTTGGAAGCAGAGAAATGGGAGGGCACCCAGATCCATGGTGTTTATTTGCTTCTGAATAGTATTAGAAATAAAACTATGAGGAACTTCTAGGCTTCTGCTAGAATCATGAAGTTGGAAAGGATCTTGGAGATCTTGCATACCAACCCTCTGCCCGCAACAGGAATCTTAATACCATCCTAGACAAATGGAAATCCAACCTTTTCTTGAAAACTTCACCTATCTCAGTTCACATGTTTTGCACTGATGCTCCCTCTGCTGCTTAAGGTAGTAGATATTTTCACTGCTTTTCAAGCTTTAACTAACTCTGACCCTGCTTAGCTTTTTTAGAATCAGCCATGTTCAGCCATGTTTATAGGTGAGTGGATTGGCTGATTTGGATTCAGGAGGAGGGTGGGGAAAAAGAGTGTTCATAATCTCACTCTCCAGATTTAAGACCTTGGCCTTCAGGGGATGGAGGTGATCCTTCTGAATGGCTGTAGTCTTATGTCAGTGTTAATTCTGAAAAGATTTTAAGGACTGTCTTAAAGAAAGTGGATTATAGTGGAAGAGCTCCTCCATGTGGTCACAGAGAGGAGAATAACAGCTAATTTTCTCTGTCTAGCTTAAACCTTTTGAAATGTGCATCTTTTCTTTAAAGATGGATACATGTCTATTCCATTAATGTTAGATGTTCCTTTGTTCCTGTCCAGTGGGTAAAATACTTTTGGACACAAAATCCAAGGCCTTCACACTTTGTTTTGTTTAAAGAATGCAACTCTTAGGACTTCCCTTATGTTTATTCTTGGAGCCTTTTGACTCTGAATTTACTACAGCCTTTCCCACACTGAGATCTACGAAGCTGGAAAGAAAAAGAATGATGTTCCCACCATGTTTTCAGCTCCCATCAGAAGGGAGCAATGTGCATGCCAGGCCAGAGATGGAGAGAAGTGGTTGAGGTCTCCAGAGCCTGGAGTTGCATTGCTGTGGGACAGATGATGTTCTTCAGCCTTGCAATAAGTGGAGATCATTGTAAACTCTAATGCATGATTTGCCTTATGTGGTCATTGAAGGGAGCATATCCACTGATTTTTTTCTTTTAAGCCTCATTATACAAACTCTCACAGGTCTTCTATATTTATCACAAATTCCTCTATTTATCACAATGGTTTTCATGACAAGAATTCTGAATGTGTGTTTGTGTGTGTGTGTGGGGGGGGGGGTTGGTTAGGGAAAGAAATTAAAAGGAGATGAAGGCTTTTGGAGGTCAGGATCCATAATTTAGTCCTCATGCTAGAGAGAGTCCTTGGTGGAGTCCGTGAGGTTCTCTGAGCTTGGTTCTTTTCTTGCAAATGTTTCATTACCCGGCTAGGTAACACCTTCAGTGCTAAAATGGGATGGCATTTGCTCTCTATTTATGTGCTGTGGCCTGCCTTGCCAGTGCTGGTAAGGGTGGGGGTTTTGTTTTGCTCCTCTGGTAGTTCTTTGGTTAGCATATATTTACTGCTTGATTGTGTGCCTGGTGGTAACCTTGGCTTATCTGAGAGTCCTCGCTTAGCATTCTTTCCCTCCATGACTGCAGTAGAAGCCCTTGGAAGAGGGCTACCCATGTTTAATCTGGTACTTCTTCCTACAGATTATATCCAATCAAATCCAGAATATGTCTGAAACTCAGGTTTTTGTTGTTGTTCAGTCGGTGAACAAAAAGTAAGCAGAACTCAGAAATAGTCATTGAATTATCATCCAGAGTGACATCAACCTATCTTGAGCAAGTGTCTTCAAGGCAAGAGAATCTTACTTCATTAGGTCAGAAGAGTTCAGAAAGCCAAAATATGGTGATTATCCATGAGGGCTTATCCATGACTAAGAGGAAATCATTTCTCTCACCAGGCTTATGAAAGCAGCCCCTCTCTGCCATTCATTAGAATTGCTCACGTTCCTTGAGATTCTGCCTGAACTGAATTAATTTCTGCTTGAGGAACTGAAATTAATCAATGGACTCTTAAAAGCTGCTGCAACTTTTTGAGCTGGAGGTTTTGGTCTCAGTTCCCCTTGAGTCTGTATCACTGTGGAACCCTGTACTGGAGCCATACCAAACAGCACAGTGATAATCAGCCTCATCTTCTGGCTGGAGGTTGCTGATGGTCAAATACCATTTATTTTGGTTGCTTTCCTTGGAGGCAGAGAAGCGGCTGAGGTCTCCAGAGCCTGCGGTTGCACTGCTGTAGTAATAATAAAGGAATCTGGGAGGACTTCCTTCTTTCTGTTGATACCATGATTGGTCGTAAGATGTTACTTGTCCACTGCTCAGGGAACAAGAGAGTTTAACCGTCTGTCCAAGGGAAGGTGACATGGAAGATTCCTGAATCACTGTAGGCTGAGAACTGGATCCTGGAGGAAGAATAATGCCATAAATGTGTGTTCTTGGGCTCAGTATTTGGGGAAAGGACTTGTGTTGGTTTCTCCTTCACTCACCTGTGCACCAGATGCCCAGAAGGACAAGGAGAGATGCTCCCAACATGTTGAGAGGTTTTTGGGCTTCTGGAGATTGAGCCAATGTGTTAATGCAAGTGAGCTTTATGGGGGGCTTCCTATAATAACCCCACTGGTTTCAGGTTCCATTTGCATGCCTAGCTCCTCCTCCTGCTTTCCTGACTTCTCATTGGTCCATCTCTTCCAGCTGAGTGGAACTTTCAGACAGGTGAAGGTTCCTCCTTTTCTTGCCTGAAGCTCTCTGATAGATATTGCGATTCTGGGCTAGAGATCTGGGAGTCCTTGGAAGGGTCCCATTCAAGCTCTAACTGGCTCTGACGCTGCTTATCTTTTTCAGGATCAGCCATGTTCAGCCATGTTAATTAAGTGTGGATTGGCTGATTTGGATTCAGGAGGAGGGTGGGGAAAATCATGTTCATCATCTCACTCTCCAGGTTTAAGCCTTTGGGCTTCAGCGGACAGAAGTGATCCTTCTGCTGTAGTCTTATGTCAGTGTTAATTCTGAAAAGATTTTAAGGGCCATATTAAAGAAAGTGGAGTTTAGTGGAAGAGCTCCTCCATGTGGTCACAGTGGGGAGAATATCAGCAAATTTTCTCTTTCTAGCTGAAACCTTCTTCTGAAACCTGCATATTTTAACGATGGAATACCTGAATATTCCATTAAAGTTAGATGCTGCTTTCTTCCTGCCCAGAGGGAAGCAATACTTTTCGACACAATATCCAAGTCTTTAGGTGGTTTGGCAAAAGTGGAGAAGTACTTCTGTTACAAATGGAGTTTTAAATCTTGACCTTTTCTTTGTAATACTTTGCCTTCTTTAAACAATGCATCTTGTAGGTCTTCCCTGATGTTTCTTCTTGCAGCCTTGTGGCTCAGTAAATCACAATCCAGTACAGCCATTCCCACACTGATATCTTCAAACCTGGAAAGAAAAGAAATTATGTCCCCCCATGTTTTCAGCTCCCATCAGAAGGGAGCAATGTGCACGCCAGGCCAGGGAAGGAGAAAGTGCATTGCTGAATGAGTGGGACAGATGATGTTCTTCAGCCTTGCAATAATAGGTAATCATTCTTTTTTCTCAAAAGTTCTCATTAACTACATTAATGAATGCGAAACTATTATGCAAGATTTGCCTGATATGGTCATTGGATTGAGCATATCCATTGATTTTTGTTCTTTTAAGCCTCATTTTAAAACCTCTCACAGGTCTTCTATATTTATGACAAATTCCTATATATAACACAATTGGTTTCATGTCAAGAATTGTATGTGGTGCGGTTGGTTACACAAAGAAATGAAAAGGAGATAAAGGCTCTTGGAGGTCAGGACCCAGAATTTTGACCTGATGCTAGACAGAGTCCTTGCTCAGCATTCTGTCTCTCTTTTGCCAAGTCTTGAAGCCTTTGGAAGAGGGAGATCTTCCTTGCAGGACAGAGTTGAACTTCTCCTAGCCATCAGAGAACATGGAGCTCTTTTGAAGCAGCCATTTCTCTTCCCTCCCTCTAATTTGTACTACTCTGCACTGGTCACTGTCCCACACCTGGGAGTATATTCTGCCTCATCTTGTGCTTGGACTCTAGAGATGCTTATGGTGGCTGTGTTGCAGGAGTTGGTGCCAGAGAAAGTGTCCGAGATCCTTGTGGACCCTTCTCTGTCCTCATATATGATGAGAAGATGACCTTTCTCAGGATCTATTGATGTCAGGGAAGAGCCATTCCCCCAATGTTGTTTAGCGGTCTGTCCAAGGGAAGGTGACATGGAAGATTCCTGAATCACTGTAGGCTGAGAACTGGATCCTGGAGGAAGAATAATGCCATAAATGTGTGTTCTTGGGCTCAGTATTTGGGGAAAGGTCTTGTGTTGGGTTGTCCTTCACTCACCTGTGCACCAGACCCCCAGAAGGACAAGGAGAGATGCTCCCAACATGTTGAGAAGTTTTGGGGCTTCTGGAGATTGAGCCAATGTGTTAATACAAGTGAGCTTTATGGGGGGCTTCCTATGTTAACCCCACTGACCTCAGGATCCATTTGCATGCCTAGCTCCTCCTCCCGCTTTCCTACCTTCTCATTGGTCCCTGTCTTCCAGCCGAGTGGAACTTTCAGACAGGGGAGGGTTCCTCCTTGTCTTGCTTGGAGCTCTCTGATGGACACTGTCAGAATCCTCGCAAGATTTAATAGTAGATTGTTATGTTGGCTAGTTTAGCAATTGCTTTTTATATGCTGCGGATCTGCCATTGTAAAAGCGGGGGGGGGGGGGAGAAGGCATGGGAAACCGTTAGAAGCAGATGGCTCCTTATCACAGGCGCTGGCATGCTCAAGGCCGTAGCAGCAAGGGAATCAGGAGAACTGGAGGTCGGGGGTGAAGGACGGAAAACCAAGAAAAACAACTTTTGGCGCGGTCAGGCTCAGTCTTAGCAATGCTTTGGAACTGTACACTTGTTCTCAATAAATGAACTTTCCTTTCAATCAATACTGGCTGCAAGGAAAGTTACTGGATTTGGGATCAGCGGGTGGCAGATCGTTACAGACACTGTGATTCTGGGGACTCCTTGGCAGGGTCCCCTTCAGGCTTTAACCAGCTCTGACCCTGCTTAGCTTCTTCAGGATCAGTCATGTTCAGCCATGTTTATTGAAGAGTGGATTGGCTGATGTGGATTCAGGAGGAGGGTGGGGAAAATGGTGTTCATCATCTCACTCTCTGGGTTTAAGCCCGTGGGCTTCAGGGGACAGAGGTCATCCTTGTAGATGACAGTAGTGTTATGTCAGTGTTAATTCTGAAAAGATTTTAAGGAGGTTATTACAGCATGTGGAATACAGTGGAAGAGCTCCTCAATGTGGTCACAGAGGGGAAAATATCAGCTAATTTTCCCTTTCTAACTTCAACTTTGTTCTGAAACCTGCAACTTTTCTTTAATGATGGAATACTTGAATGTTCCATTAAATTGAGAAGTTCCTTTCCTCCTGTCGTAGTGGGAACCAATACTTTTGGACACAAAGTCCAAGTCTTTAGGTGGTTTGGCCAAAGTGGAGAAGGATTAATTCTGCAAATGAAGTTCTTTTCTCTTCAGCGTTCTGCTCCTTCCTTTGGCAAATTCCAAGACATTGAAGTGAGCATATCAATTGATTGTTGTTCCTCTAAGCCTAATTTTAAAACCACTCACTGGTCTTCTATATTTATCACAAAATTCCTATATTTATCACAATTGGTTTCATGTCAAGAATTGTATGTGATGTGGTTGGTTAGGGGAAGAAATGAAAAGGAGATAAAGGAGGTCAGGATCCAGAATTTAGACCTGATGCTAGAGAGAGTCCTTGCTCGGCATTCTTTCTCTCCTTTGCCTGTCCTCAAAGCCCTTGGAAGAGGGAGATCTTCCTTCCAGAAGGCAGTTGGCCTTCTCCTAGCCATCAGAGAACATGGAGTTCCTTTGAAGCAACCCTTTCTCTTCCCTCCCTCTAATTTGTATTACTCTGCACTCATCACTGTCCCATACCTGGGAGTATATTCTGCCTCATCCTGTGCTTGGACCCTTGAGATGCTTATGGTGGCCGTGTTGCAGGAGTTGGTGCCAGAGGAAGTGTCCGAGATCCTTGTGGACCCTTCTCTGTCCTCATATATGATGAGAAAATGACCTTTCTCAGGATCTATTGATGTCAGGGAAGAGCTATTCCCCCAATGTTGTTTACTGAACAGCTGAAATGCAGAATTCAGAAAAAAAACTCTTCTAAAGCTCTGGTAATATTCTCCCAGCTTGTATCCCTCTTCTTCATCTAGCGAGTCTTTGGAAGTTAGAAAAGAAGCAATAGGAGAACCAGAAAGGAAGGAGAGATTCCAATGCATCAGAGTATATTTCTCTCTTTTCAGATGCTCTACAAACCTCCCCATATTTAATCAGGTAGATCCTCCTACTGATTATATACCATGAAACCCAGAATATGGTTGAAATAAGAGTGAAGAAAAAGGAAACAGAACTCAGAACTATTTCCAGGAACTCAGTCAATTATTGTCCAGAGTCAGGTCAACCAATGGAAAGGAAGTTGCTCACCATCTTTTAACAGCCAACAGAAGGGAGCAAAGTAGATGCTTGGGGAGAATCTTATTTTCCTCTCTGTGGTGTGTGGGTATGTGGCCGGACAGTTGATTGATAGATGATAAATAAAGAGATAGAGAGATGATTAATATATTTCAGAAGCCATGGATTGTAATGTCTTTTATTGTAGAAGCGGGATGAGCAAAAGAGATCAGAATCATTTGTATCATTTTTCATTTTTTCAAAACTGAATTGACATTATTAGTGAAACCAGATCTGTGGGTTCCCCAAGGCTGAGATCATAACACTGCTGGCTCTTAAACCATCAGTGCGTGAAAGGTTACCAGGCCAGGTGGATGCTGAGTTCAGGGCAGAACGAAACGCTTCTCCAACCAGCTCAGGAGAAAGATTTTGTCTCACTTCTGCAACCAACTGTATCACTGTGGATACCTCCTGGTACTACCACTCCCATAAGCACCAGCACAATAGTAATCAGCCTCATCATCAGCCTGGAGGCCAGCAATGGTCAAATAGGCTGCATTGGTGGAGGAGTCTTTGGACCCCGTGAACCGGCCATTGCTGTTGGCATCATAGAGAAGGAATTTTGGGCTCTTTCCAGGGTGTTGTTGGTACCAGTATATGCTGTAACTGCCCACTTGGCTGTCTCGGCTCATGGTACATGAGATCTTTGCTGATTGTCCCAGGGGAGACGATTGGGCAGCAGGTTGAGTCAAGGTGTACTGTGAATTGGCCCCTGAAATTCAAAAAGGAAGATTGTTAAAAGAAAAAAAAAGGGCATCAATCAACCACAGCAGTAACGTTTGAAGAAAAGCCCTAATTCAGATGCAGACTAGTATGGTAACAGCCTCAACCTCCGATCGGTCAGGTCATCTGGGTGGATGTTGATGGGTCTGAAGCTGGCATGGGCCTCATATCAGCATGAAATCACCTCTCTCGGTTGGCTTGAGACTTTTCAAGCCCTGAATAGTGGCAGACATTAAGTCAGTAGTGAGAGCTCTTCCTAAATCACCTGTGCACCATATGAAGAAGAAGGCCAAGAGCAGAGACCACGCCATGATGGAGAACGGAGCTTTCTGGGAAACTCAGATTGGGAGACTGCAATGTTCCCTTTAAGGCCCCAGGAATCTGGGTCCACCCATTTATGCAAATTCAGCTTGCATCTTATTAGCTGCATTTGGATAAGAAGAATTGCCTTTGGAGGAAAGTCATGGTTTCATTTCCTCTTTTCATCTCTTGTTTTCTTCATCTCACTTTACTCTCCCAAACCTTCAAAGTTTACTTCCCATGATCCCCAGGCTATCCGGTCTGGTTATAGACCTTGTTCAGATACGGCTATAAAATGATGCTGGTTGTGTTCTTCTGTTGCAAGAGGTGCCTTGCCAGGCAAAGCAAGAAGGAAAAGGACTGACCACGAGGAGGTGAATTTGATGACCTGCCTTAGGCTTTTGCTCTTCAAGGGGGGTTCATCAACATATTGCCCTCATCTGGAACATATGAACAGATGGACACAGAGGTGATTCCAGGGTACACGGAAAGTGATATTTTCCTGCCTAATGTGCACAGATGCTCTTATGCAACCATTAAAACAGTTTGCAAAAGTGTTTAATGTTACTCATGATGATTTTCATGTCAGGAAAAGACCTTGTCCTAAGTGAGTCCTTGCTTGGCATCTTTCTCTCCTTTGCCTGCACTCAAAGCTCCGAGAAGAGATAGATCTGCCTTAGTCGAGACATCTGAGCTGCTCCAAGCTCAGATGTCTCGAAACTCAGGTGAGGGAGAACAAAAAGTAAACAGAACTCAGAAATAGTTCCAGGAACCCGTTCAGTTATTGTCCAGAGTGAGGTAGAACCTATCTTGAGAAAGAATCTTCAAAGAACAGAGATTTATTTCGTTGACTCAAAAGAGTTCAGGAAGCCAAAGGATGGTTTTTTTCCATGAGGGCTTATCCATGACTGAGAGGAACTCACCACGATCACAGATGATTATGAAAACAGCCCGTCTCTGCCGCATACTAAATAGCCCGTGTTCCTTGAGATTCTGCCTGAACTTAAAAGGAGAGGATTGCTGCTTCAAGAACTGAAATTAATCAATGGACGCCTAAAAGCTGCTGCTACTTTTTCAGTTGGAGCTTTTGGTCTCAGTTCCTCTTGAGTCTGAATCACTGTGGAGCACACTACTAGGGTAATACCAGACAGCACAGTGATAAACAGCCTCATCTCCCGGCTGGACGTTGCTGATGGTCAAATACCGGAACTCATTCAATTATTGCCCAGAGTGAGGTCGACCTATCTTGAGCAAGTGTCTTCGATAGAAGAGAGTCTTATTTCATTAAGTCAGAAGAGCTCAGAAAGCCAAAGGGTGGTGCTTATCCAGGAGGGCTTATCCATGACTGAGAGGAACTAACCATGATCATAGATGATTATGAAGCCAGCTTCTCTCTGCCATTCAGTAATATAACTCACGTTCCTGGAGATTTTGCCCGAAGTAAAAAAGCAAAGGATTTTTGCTTGAAGAACTCAAATTAATAAATGGACTCCCAAATTCTGCTGCGCCTTTTTGCCTTGGAGGTTTTGGTCTCAGTTCCTCTTGAGTTTGTATCACTGTGGAGCACATTACTAGGGTGATACCACACACCACAATAATAATCAGCCTCATCTTCTGGCTGGATGTTGCTGATGGTCAAATACCATTTATTTTGGTTGCTTTCCTTGGAGGCAGAGAAGCGGCTGAGGTCTCCTGAGCCTGCGGTTGCACTGTTATAGTAATAATAAAGGAATCTGGGAGGATTTCCTTCTTTTTGTTGAAGCCACACTTGCTCATAAGATGTTACTTGTCCACTACTCAGGGAACAAGAGAGTTTAACGGTCTGTCCAAGGGAAGGTGACATGGAGGATTCTTGAATCACTGTAGGTTGAGAAGTGGATCCTGGAGGAAGAATAATGCCATAAATGTGTGTTCTTGGGCTCAGTATTTGGGGAAAGGTCTTGTGTTGGGTTGTCCTTCACTCACCTGTGCACCAGACCCCCAGAAGGACAAAGAGAGATGCTCGCAACATGTTGAGAAATTTTGGGGCTTCTGGAGATTGAGCCAATGTGTTAATGCAAGTGGGTTTTATGGGGAGCTTTTTATAATAACCCCATTGACTTCAGGAGCCATTTGCATGCCTAGCTCCTCCTCCTGCTTTCCTGCCTTCTCATTGGTCCATGTCTTGCACCCGGGTGGATCCTTCAGACAGGAGATGCCTCCTCCTTTTCTTGCCTGAAGCTCCCTTATAGGCACTCTAATTCTCTGCTACAGTTGTGGGAGTCCTTTGGAATGTCCCATTCAAACTAGCCAGCTCTAATCCAGCTTATCTTTTTCAGGATCAGCCATGTTCAGCCATGTTTACAGATGAGCGGATTTGCTGATGGGGATTCAGGAGGAGGGTGGGGAAAACAGTGTTCATCATCTCTGGGTTTAAGCCCTTGGGCTTCAGGGGACAGAGGTCATCCTTGTAGACGACAGTAGTGTTATGTCAGGGTTAATTCTGAAAAGATTTTAAGGAGGCTACTACAAAATGTGGACTATAGTGTAAGATCTCCTCCATGTGGTCACAGAGGGGAAGATATCTACTAATTTTCTCTTTGTGACTTAAACTTTGTTCTAAAACCTCCAGCTTTTCTTTCATGATGTAATACTTGAATATTCCAGTAAAGTTAGACGCTCCTTTGTTCCTGTCGCGTGGGAACCAGTACTGTTGGACACAAAATCCAAGTCTTTAGGTGGTTTGGTCAAAGTGGAGAAGAATTTATACTGCAAATGAAGTTTAACGTTTTGCAATTTCTTTGTAAGACTTTGTTTTGTGTAAAGGATGCAGCTGTTAGGACTTCCCTCATGTGTCTTCTTGCAGCCTTGTGGCTCTGTGAATCACAATCAGTTACAGCCATTCCCACACAGCCATTCTACAAAACTGGGAAGAAAAGAAATGATGCTCCCTCCATGTTTTCAGTTCCCATCAGAAGTGCAGAGCAGGCCAGAGAAGGAGAGAACTGGCTGAGGTCTCCAGAGCCTGGAGCTGCATTGCTGTCTGAGTGGGACAGATGATGTTCTTCAGCCTTGCAGTAACTGGTGATCATTGTTACTTCTCAAAAGTTCTCATTAACTGCATTAATAAATGTGAAACGGTAATGCAGGTTTTGCCTCATATGGTCATTGGAGTGAGTTTTTGGAAGAGTTAGAAAAGAAACATTAGGAGAACCAGAAAGGAAGGAGAGATCCCAATGCATCAGAGTATATTTGTCTCTTTTCAAATGCTCTAGAAACCTTCTCATCTTTAATCAGGTACATCCTAGTACTGATTACATACCATGAAATCCAGAATATGGTTGAAACTCAGGTAAGTGTGAACAAAAAGGGAACAGATCTCAGAACTATTTCTAGGAACTCACTCAATGATTGTCCAGAGTCAGGTCAACCTATCTTAAGCAAGTATCCCACCATACTTTAAGTGCCATCAGAAGGGAGCAAAGTAGATGCTTGGGGAGAATTTCATTTTCATCTCTTTGGTGTGTGGGTATGTGGCTGGACAGTTGATTGACAGATGATAAATTGAGAGACAGAGAGATAATTTATATGATTATTTCAGAAGGCACGGATTGTAATATCTTTTACTGTAGAAGTGTGGTGAGCAAAACAGATCAGAATCATTTCTATCATTTTTCATTTCTTCAAAACTGAATTGAGATTATTAGTGAAACCAGAATTTTGGGTTCACCAAGCCTGAGATCATAACACTTCTGGCTCTCAAACCATCAGTGCATGAAAGGTTACCAGGCCAGGTGGATGCTGAGTTCAGGGCAGAACGAAACGCTTCTCCAACCAGCTCAGGAGAAAGATTTTGTCTCACTTCTGCAACCGACTGTATCACTGTGGATACCTCCAGTTGCTGCCACTCCCATAAGCACCACCACAGTAGTAGTCAGCCTCATCATCAGCCTGGAGGCCGGCAATGGTCAAATAGGCTGTATTGGCCGAGGAGTCCTTTGACCCCGTGAACCGGCCATTGCTGTTGGCATTAGCGAGAAGGTATTTGGGGGTCTTTCAAGGGTGCTGTTGGTACCAGTATATGTTTTAACTGCCCACTTGGCTGTCTCGGCTCATGGTACATGAGATCTCTGCTGATTGTCCCAGGGGAGACGATTGGACAGCAGGTTGAGTCAAGGTGTACTGTGAATTGGCCCCTGAAATTAAAAAAGGAAGACTGTTAAAAGAAAAAAAAGTCATCGATCAACCACAACAGTATCTTTTGAAGAAAAGCCCTAATTCAGAGGCAGACAAGGATGATAACAGTCTCATCCACACATCGGTCAGGTCCTCTGTGTGGATGTTGATGGGCCTGGAGCTGGCGTGGCCCTCATATCAGCTTGAAATCACCTCTGCCGGTTGGCCTGAGACTTTCCAAGGCTTGAATACTGGCAGAGATTAACTCAGAAGTCAGAGCTCTTCCTGATTTACCTGTGCACCATATGAAGAAGAAGGCCGAGAGCAGAGACCATGCCATGATGGAGAACGGAGCTTTCTGGGAAACTCAGATTGGGAGACTTCAATGTTCCCTTTAAGGCCCCGGGAATCTGGGTCCACCCATTTATGCAAATTCAGCTTGCATCTTATTAGCTGTGTTTGGATAAGAAGAATTGCCTTTGGACGAAAGTCGTGGTTTCATTTCCTCTTTTCATCTCTTGTTTTCTTCATCTTACTTTACTCTCCCAAACCTTCAAAGTTTACTTCCCATGATCCCCAGGCTATCCGGTCTGGTTATAGACCTTGTTCAGATACGGCTATAAAATGATGCTGGTTGTTCTCTTCTGTTGCAAGAGGTGCCTTGCCAGGCAAAGCAAGAAGGAAAAGGATTGACCACGAGGAGGTGAATTTGATGACCTGCCTTAGGCTTTTGCTCTTCAAGGGGGGTTCATCAACATATTGCCCTCATCTGGAACATATGAACAGATGGACACAGAGGTGATTCCAGGGTACACGGAAAGTGATATTTTCCTGCCTAATGTGCACAGATGCTCTTATGCAACCATTAAAACAGTTTGCAAAAGTGTTTAATGTTACTCATGATGATTTTCATGTCAGGAAAAGACCTTGTCCTAAGTGAGTCCTTGCTTGGCATCTTTCTCTCCTTTGCCTGCACTCAAAGCTCCGAGAAGAGATAGATCTGCCTTAGTCGAGACATCTGAGCTGCTCCAAGCTCAGATGTCTCGAAACTCAGGTGAGGGAGAACAAAAAGTAAACAGAACTCAGAAATAGTTCCAGGAACCCGTTCAGTTATTGTCCAGAGTGAGGTAGAACCTATCTTGAGAAAGAATCTTCAAGGAAGAGAGATTTATTTTGTTGACTCAGAAGAGTTCAGGTAGCCAAAGGATGGTGGTTTTCCATGAGGGCTTATCCATGGCTGAGAGGAACTCACCACCATTATAGATGATTATGAAAACAGCCCCTCTCTGCCGCATACAAAATAGCTCGTGTTCCTTGAGATTTTGCCTGAACTTAAAAGGAGAGGATTGCTGCTTCAAGAACTGAAATTAATCAATGGACGCCTAAAAGCTGCTGCTACTTTCTCAGTTGGAGCTTTTGGTCTCAGTTCCTCTTGAGTCTGAATCACTGTGGAGCACACTACTAGGGTAATACCAGACAGCACAGTGATAAACAGCCTCATCTTCTGGCTGGATGTTGCTGATGGTCAAATTCCATTTATTTTGGTTGCTTTCCTTGGAGGCAGAGAACAAGGAGAGATGCTCCCAACATGTTGAGAGGTTTTTGGGCTTCTGGAGATTGAGCCAACGTGTTAATGCAAGTGAGCTTTATGGGGGGCTTCCTATAATAACCTCACTGGTTTCAGGTGCCATTTGCATGCCTAGCTCCTCCTCCTGCTTTCCTGCCTTCTCATTGGTCCATGTCTTGCAGCCGGGTGGAACTTTCAGACAGGGGAGGGTTCCTCCTTTTCTTGCCTGAAGCTCTCTGATGGACACTGCGATTCTGGGCTAGAGATCTGGGAGTCCTTGGAAGGGTCCCATTCAAGCTCTAACCAGCTCTGATCTTGCTTAGCCTCTCCAAGATCAGCCAACTGATTAGTTGAATCTAATGACCTGCCTTATGGTTTTCCTCTTTGTGAGCTTCATCAAGATGATGCTCTCTTCTGGAACATGTAATCACATGAGCACAGAGGTCATCCAGGGTTCATGGAAATCCATATTTTCCGGCATAAATAGCACAGTTGTCCTTATACTGCCATTAAAAATGTTGCAGAGGTCTCCTATGTTCCTCATGACGATTTACATTTCAGGAAAAGTTACAGTTTTACCTCTTCCCTGGAGAGTTTTTACATGGCATTCTTTCTCTCCTTTGCCTCAAGGACTCAAAGCTCATGGAAGAGGTAGATCTACCTTAGTCAAGACATCTGAGCTTCTCCAAGCCAGCAGAGAACATTGAGTTCCTTCAAGCAGCCCTTTGTCTTCCCTCCCTCTCAGTTTCTATCATCCAGCACTGATCACTGTCCCACACCTTGGAGTACCTTCTGCCTCATCTGTGCTTGGGCCCTAGAGATGCTTTGGTGGCCATGTTGCAAGAATCGGTGCCATAGAACGGATGTGAGATTCTCAGAGAAAATTGTTCGTAACTCCAGAGAAACATTTTCCTAAAGCCTTGGTAACATCCTCTAAGCTCATATCCCTGCACGCTGGTGTACCAGGTTTTTAGAGGAATTAGAAAAGAAGAATGACGAGAAATCTTCACAAGAAGAGATTCCAGAATATCAGAAAAGATCAGTCCCCTTTCAAAGGGTCTACAGAGCTACCCATGTTTAATTTGGTACTTCTTGCTACTGGTTATATACCATCAAATCCAGAATAGGTCTGAAACTTAGGTAAGAATGAAAAAAGTAAACAGAACTTAGAAATAGTTCCCGGAACTCATTCAATTATTGCCCAGAGTGAGGTCGACCTATCTTGAGCAAGTGTCTTCGATAGAAGAGAGTCTTATTTCATTAAGTCAGAAGAGCTCAGAAAGCCAAAGGGTGGTGCTTATCCAGGAGGGCTTATCCATGACTGAGAGGAACTAACCATGATCATAGATGATTATGAAGCCAGCTTCTCTCTGCCATTCATTAATATAACTCACGTTCCTGGAGATTTTGCCTGAACTAAAAAAGCAAAGGATTTTTGCTTGAAGAACTCAAATTAATAAATGGACTCCCAAATTCTGCTGCGCCTTTTTGCCTTCGAGGTTTTGGTCTCAGTTCCTCTTGAGTTTGTATCACCGTGGAGCACATTACTAGGGTGATACCACACACCACAATAATAATCAGCCTCATCTTCTGGCTGGAGGTTGCTGATGGTCAAATACCATTTATTTTGGTTGCTTTCCTTGGAGGCAGAGAAGCGGCTGAGGTCTCCCGAGCCTGCGGTTGCACTGCTGTAGTAACCATAAAGGAATCTGGGAGAATTTCCTTCTTTTTGTTGATACCATGATTGGTAATAAGATGTTACTTGTCCACTGCTCAGGGAACAAGAGAGTTTAACGGTCTGTCCAAGGGAAGGTGACATGGAAGATTCCTGAATCACTGTAGGCTGCGAAGTGGATCCTGGAGGAAGAATAATGCCATAAATGTGTGTTCTTGGGCTCAGTATTTGGGGAAAGGTCTTGTGTTGGGCTCTCCTTCACTCACCTGTGCACCAGACCCCCAGAAGGACAAGGAGAGATGCTCCCAACATGTTGAGAAGTTTTTGGGCTTCTGGAGATTGAGCCAATGTGTTAATGCAAGTGAGCTTTATGGGGGGCTTCCTATATTAACCCCACTGGCTTCAGGAACCATTTGCATGCCTAGCTCCTCCTTCTGCCTTCCTGACCTCTCATTGGTCCATCTCTTCCAGCTGAGTAGAACTTTCAGACAGGGGAGGCTTCCTCCTTTTCTTGCCTGAAGCTCCCTTATAGACACTGCGATTCTGGGGACACCTTGGAAGGGTCCCATTCAAGCTTCTAGCAGCTGTGACCCTGCTTAGCTTTTTCAGGGTCAGCCATGTTCAGCCATGTTTATTGAAGTGTGTATTGAATGATTTGGATTCAGGAGGAGGGTGGGGAAAACAGTGTCCATAATCTCACTCTCCAGGTTTAAGACCTTGGACTTCAGAGGTAATCCTTCTGGAGGGCAGTAGTGTTACATCAGTGTTAATTCTGAAAAACTTTAAGGGCCTTATTAAAGAATGTGGAGTTTAGTGAAACAGCTCCTCCACGTGGTCATAGAAATCAACATTTCAGTTGATTTTCTCTTTCTGATTTAAACTTTCTCCTGAACCGTGCATCTTTTTTAACGACTATACACTTTAGGATTCAATGAAAATTGTATGTTCCCTTTTTCTGTCCAGCAATAAACACAGAGATGGAAATGAATGTGGCGGAAGTCACTGATTGGAATGATTTTCATCTGTCTGTCTATCTGTCTGTCTGTCTGTCTGTCTGTCTGTCATATTTATATAGCCAGCCATCTCACACAAAGTGACTCTGGGTGGCGTGCAGCAATTAAAAAGAATAAATACATAAAAAGAATTACAAATAAAAAAGCTATAGAAGCACACAAAACAGGAGGGGATGAAATTAATAAGGGAGCCATCGCAAAATCTTCCCAGTCCCCTGGGACCCCCAGGCCTGATCACCTAGCCAGGTCTTAAGGGACCTGCAGAACCTTGAGAGGGATGGAGCTAATCCCAGTTCTGGGGGGAGAAGAGTCCACAAGGCAGGCGCCATGGCAGAGAAGACCCCCTCCTGGGACCTGCCAAATGGAATTCTCTGGCAGACGGGACCCGCAGCATGCCTTCTCTGCCAGACCCGATGGGACGGGCTGATGTAACTGGGGAGAGGCGGTCCCTCAGGTAACCCAGCCCCATGCCATGAAGGGCTTTGAAGACCCAAGTCAGCACCTTGAATTGGACCCGGAAGCAAACCTGCAACCTGTGCAGCTCAGGGAGCAGAGGTGGAACATGTACCAGCCTAGGGACACACATAACTGCCTATGCCACTGCATTTTGCACCAGCTGAAGCTTCTGGATACTCTTCAAGGGCAGCCCCATGTAGAGTGCATTACAGAAACCCAAACAGATTGCCAGAAGTATGAGGAGCGAAACAAATATAATCCATTCCTCTTGTTTTACATAGGCTAAAGCTGAACTGGCACTTCTAGCCCATTTTCACCGAGACTGAGACAGGAATAGTGCTGGCTCTTAAATCTTTAGGCCAGGAACATTTCCCAACCCAGGCTGATGGTTAGTTCAGAACAGGAAGAAGCGGTTCTCCACCAAGCTGAAGGAGAAGACTTTGACTTGCTTCTACAGCTGTCTCTCACACAGTGGATCGCTCCAGTTGCTACCATTCCCATAACCACCAACACCATAGTACTCAGCCTCCTGATCAGCCTGTAGCCTGCAATGGTTAAACAGGCTGCACTGGCAGAGGTATTTTTGGATCCTGTGAACTGACCGTTACTGTTGGCATTTTGGAGAAGACTCTTCCCAGCCTTCTGTCAGTACCAAGATATAATGGCCCGCTTGTGTGTCTCGACTCATGGTTCATGAGATCTTTGCTGACTGTCCCAAGGGAGACGATTGGACAGCAGGTTGAGTCAAGGTGTACTGTGAATTGGCCCCTGAAATTCAAAAAGGAAGAGTGTGAAATAGAAATTGCACCTGTCAACTACAGCAGTATCTTTTGAAGAAAAGCCCTAATTCAGATGCAGACTAGTGTGATAACAGCCTCATCAATGCATCAGTTAGGTCTTTTGAAGAACAGCCCTAATTCCAATTCAGACCAGTGTGATAGCCTCATCCACAGGTCCTCTTTGTGGATGTTGATGGGTCTGAAGCCAGCATGGCCCTCATATCAGCATGAAATCACCTCTGCCGGTTGGCTTGATATTTTCTAAGCCTTGAATACTGGCAGAGATTAATTCAGAAGTGAGAGCTCTTCCTAAATCACCTGTGCACCACATGAAGAAGAAGGCCAAGAGCAGAGACCACGCCATGATGGAGAACGGAGCTTTCTGGGAAACTCAGATTGGGAGACTGCAATGTTCCCTTTAAGGCCCCAGGAATCTGGGTCCACCCATTTATGCAAACTCAGCTTGCTTCTTATTAGCTGCATTTGGATAAGAAGAACTGCCTTTGGAGGAAAGACTTGGTTTCATTTCCTCTTTTCATCTCTCATTCCCCTCCAAAACCCTCAATGTATACGTCCCATAATCCCCAGGCTATGAGGTCTGGTTACATTCCTTGTTCAGATATGGCCATAAAGTGATGCTGGTTGTTCCCTTCTGTTGTGAGAGGTGGGTAGACAGGCAATGGCAGAAGGAATAGGGTGGACCACGAGGAGTTGAATCTAATGACCTGCCTTAGGGTTTTCCTCTTTGTGAGCTTCATCAAGATGATGCTCTCTTCTGCAACATGTAATTACATGAGCACAGAGGTCATCCAGGGTTCATGGAAATCCATATTTTCCGGCATAAATAGCACAGTTGTCCTTATACTGCCATTAAAAATGTTGCAGAGGTCTCCTATGTTCCTCATGACGATTTACATTTCAGGAAAAGTTACAGTTTTACCTCTTCCCTGGAGAGTTTTTACATGGCATTCTTTCTCTCCTTTGCCTCAAGGACTCAAAGCTCATGGAAGAGGTAGATCTACCTTAGTCAAGACATCTGAGCTTCTCCAAGCCAGCAGAGAACATTGAGTTCCTTCAAGCAGCCCTTTGTCTTCCCTCCCTCTCAGTTTCTATCATCCAGCACTGATCACTGTCCCACACCTTGGAGTACCTTCTGCCTCATCTGTGCTTGGGCCCTAGAGATGCTTTGGTGGCCATGTTGCAAGAATCGGTGCCATAGAACGGATGTGAGATTCTCAGAGAAAATTGTTCGTAACTCCAGAGAAACATTTTCCTAAAGCCTTGGTAACATCCTCTAAGCTCATATCCCTGCACGCTGGTGTACCAGGTTTTTAGAGGAATTAGAAAAGAAGAATGACGAGAAATCTTCACAAGAAGAGATTCCAGAATATCAGAAAAGATCAGTCCCCTTTCAAAGGGTCTACAGAGCTACCCATGTTTAATTTGGTACTTCTTGCTACTGGTTATATACCATCAAATCCAGAATAAGTCTGAAACTTAGGTAAGAATGAAAAAAGTAAACAGAACTTAGAAATAGTTCCCGGAACTCATTCAATTATTGCCCAGAGTGAGGTCGACCTATCTTGAGCAAGTGTCTTCGATAGAAGAGAGTCTTATTTCATTAAGTCAGAAGAGCTCAGAAAGCCAAAGGGTGGTGCTTATCCAGGAGGGCTTATCCATGACTGAGAGGAACTAACCATGATCATAGATGATTATGAAGCCAGCTTCTCTCTGCCATTCATTAATATAACTCACGTTCCTGGAGATTTTGCCTGAACTAAAAAAGCAAAGGATTTTTGCTTGAAGAACTCAAATTAATAAATGGACTCCCAAATTCTGCTGCGCCTTTTTGCCTTGGAGGTTTTGGTCTCAGTTCCTCTTGAGTTTGTATCACTGTGGAGCACATTACTAGGGTGATACCACACACCACAATAATAATCAGCCTCATCTTCTGGCTGGATGTTGCTGATGGTCAAATACCATTTATTTTGGTTGCTTTCCTTGGAGGCAGAGAAGCGGCTGAGGTCTCCCGAGCCTGCGGTTGCACTGCTGTAGTAACCATAAAGGAATCTGGGAGGACTTCCTTCTTTCTGTTGCAGCCATGATTGGCCGTAAGATGTTACTTGTCCACTGCTCAGGGAACAAGAGAGTTTAACGGTCTGTCCAAGGGAAGGTGACATGGAAGATTCCTGAATCACTGTAGGCTGCGAAGTGGATCCTGGAGGAAGAATAATGCCATAAATGTGTGTTCTTGGGCTCAGTATTTGGGGAAAGGTCTTGTGTTGGGCTCTCCTTCACTCACCTGTGCACCAGACCCCCAGAAGGACAAGGAGAGATGCTCCCAACATGTTGAGAAGTTTTTGGGCTTCTGGAGATTGAGCCAATGTGTTAATGCAAGTGAGCTTTATGGGGGGCTTCCTATATTAACCCCACTGGCTTCAGGAACCATTTGCATGCCTAGCTCCTCCTTCTGCCTTCCTGACCTCTCATTGGTCCATCTCTTCCAGCTGAGTAGAACTTTCAGACAGGGGAGGCTTCCTCCTTTTCTTGCCTGAAGCTCCCTTATAGACACTGCGATTCTGGGGACACCTTGGAAGGGTCCCATTCAAGCTTCTAGCAGCTGTGACCCTGCTTAGCTTTTTCAGGGTCAGCCATGTTCAGCCATGTTTATTGAAGTGTGTATTGAATGATTTGGATTCAGGAGGAGGGTGGGGAAAACAGTGTCCATAATCTCACTCTCCAGGTTTAAGACCTTGGACTTCAGAGGTAATCCTTCTGGAGGGCAGTAGTGTTACATCAGTGTTAATTCTGAAAAACTTTAAGGGCCTTATTAAAGAATGTGGAGTTTAGTGAAACAGCTCCTCCACGTGGTCATAGAAATCAACATTTCAGTTGATTTTCTCTTTCTGATTTAAACTTTCTCCTGAACCGTGCATCTTTTTTAACGACTATACACTTTAGGATTCAATGAAAATTGTATGTTCCCTTTTTTCTGTCCAGCAATAAACACAGAGATGGAAATGAATGTGGCGGAAGTCACTGATTGGAATGATTTTCATCTGTCTGTCTATCTGTCTGTCTGTCTGTCTGTCTGTCTGTCTGTCTGTCATATTTATATAGCCAGCCATCTCACACAAAGTGACTCTGGGTGGCGTGCAGCAATTAAAAAGAATAAATACATAAAAAGAATTACAAATAAAATAGCTATAGAAGCACACAAAACAGGATGGGATGAAATTAATAAGGGAGCCATCGCAAAATCTTCCCAGTCCCCTGGGACCCCCAGGCCTGATCACCTAGCCAGGTCTTGAGGGACCTGCAGAACCTTGAGAGGGATGGAGCTAATCCCAGTTCTGGGGGGAGAAGAGTCCACAAGGCAGGCGCCATGGCAGAGAAGACCCCCTCCTGGGACCTGCCAAATGGAATTCTCTGGCAGACGGGACCCGCAGCATGGCTTCTCTGCCAGACCTGATGGGACGGGCTGATGCAACTGGGGAGAGGCGGTCCCTCAGGTAACCCAGCCCCATGCCATGAAGGGCTTTGAAGACCCAAATCAGCACCTTGAATTGGACCCGGAAGCAAACCTGCAACCTGTGCAGCTCGGGGAGCAGAGGTGGAACATGTACCAGCCTAGGGACACACATAACTGCCTGTGCCACTGCATTTTGCACCAGCTGAAGCTTCTGGATACTCTTCAAGGGCAGCCCCATGTAGAGTGCATTACAGAAACCCAAACAGATTGCCAGAAGTATGAGGAGCGAAACAAATATAATCCATTCCTCTTGTTTTACATAGGCTAAAGCTGAACTGGCACTTCTAGCCCATTTTCACCGAGACTGAGACAGGAATAGTGCTGGCTCTTAAATCTTTAGGCCAGGAACATTTCCCAACCCAGGCTGATGGTTAGTTCAGAACAGGAAGAAGCGGTTCTCCACCAAGCTGAAGGAGAAGACTTTGACTTGCTTCTACAGCTGTCTCTCACACAGTGGATCGCTCCAGTTGCTACCATTCCCATAACCACCAACACCATAGTACTCAGCCTCCTGATCAGCCTGTAGCCTGCAATGGTTAAACAGGCTGCACTGGCAGAGGTATTTTTGGATCCTGTGAACTGACCGTTACTGTTGGCATTTTGGAGAAGACTCTTCCCAGCCTTCTGTCAGTACCAAGATATAATGGCCCGCTTGTGTGTCTCGACTCATGGTTCATGAGATCTTTGCTGACTGTCCCAAGGGAGACGATTGGACAGCAGGTTGAGTCAAGGTGTACTGTGAATTGGCCCCTGAAATTCAAAAAGGAAGAGTGTGAAATAGAAATTGCACCTGTCAACTACAGCAGTATCTTTTGAAGAAAAGCCCTAATTCAGATGCAGACTAGTGTGATAACAGCCTCATCAATGCATCAGTTAGGTCTTTTGAAGAACAGCCCTAATTCCAATTCAGACCAGTGTGATAGCCTCATCCACATATCAGTCAGGTCCTCTTTGTGGATGTTGATGGGTCTGAAGCCAGCATGGCCCTCATATCAGCATGAAATCACCTCTGCCGGTTGGCTTGATATTTTCTAAGCCTTGAATACTGGCAGAGATTAATTCAGAAGTGAGAGCTCTTCCTAAATCACCTGTGCACCACATGAAGAAGAAGGCCAAGAGCAGAGACCACGCCATGATGGAGAACGGAGCTTTCTGGGAAACTCAGATTGGGAGACTGCAATGTTCCCTTTAAGGCCCCAGGAATCTGGGTCCACCCATTTATGCAAACTCAGCTTGCTTCTTATTAGCTGCATTCGGATAAGAAGAACTGCCTTTGGAGGAAAGACTTGGTTTCATTTCCTCTTTTCATCTCTCATTCCCCTCCAAAACCCTCAATGTATACGTCCCATAATCCCCAGGCTATGAGGTCTGGTTACATTCCTTGTTCAGATATGGCCATAAAGTGATGCTGGTTGTTCCCTTCTGTTGTGAGAGGTGGGTAGACAGGCAATGGCAGAAGGAATAGGGTGGACCACGAGGAGTTGAATCTAATGACCTGCCTTAGGGTTTTCCTCTTTGTGAGCTTCATCAAGATGATGCTCTCTTCTGCAACATGTAATTACATGAGCACAGAGGTCATCCAGGGTTCATGGAAATCCATATTTTCCGGCATAAATAGCACAGTTGTCCTTATACTGCCATTAAAAATGTTGCAGAGGTCTCCTATGTTCCTCATGACGATTTACATTTCAGGAAAAGTTACAGTTTTACCTCTTCCCTGGAGAGTTTTTACATGGCATTCTTTCTCTCCTTTGCCTCAAGGACTCAAAGCTCATGGAAGAGGTAGATCTACCTTAGTCAAGACATCTGAGCTTCTCCAAGCCAGCAGAGAACATTGAGTTCCTTCAAGCAGCCCTTTGTCTTCCCTCCCTCTCAGTTTCTATCATCCAGCACTGATCACTGTCCCACACCTTGGAGTACCTTCTGCCTCATCTGTGCTTGGGCCCTAGAGATGCTTTGGTGGCCATGTTGCAAGAATCAGTGCCATAGAACGGATGTGAGATTCTCAGAGAAAATTGTTCATAACTCCAGAGAAACATTTTCCTAAAGCCTTGGTAACATCCTCTAAGCTCATATCCCTGCACACTGGTGTACCAGGTTTTTAGAGGAATTAGAAAAGAAGAATGATGAGAAATCTTCACAAGAAGAGATTCCAGAATATCAGAAAAGATCAGTCCCCTTTCAAAGGGTCTACAGAGCTACCCATGTTTAATTTGGTACTTCTTGCTACTGGTTATATACCATCAAATCCAGAATAGGTCTGAAACTTAGGTAAGAATGAAAAAAGTAAACAGAACTTAGAAATAGTTCCCGGAACTCATTCAATTATTGCCCAGAGTGAGGTCGACCTATCTTGAGCAAGTGTCTTCGATAGAAGAGAGTCTTATTTCATTAAGTCAGAAGAGCTCAGAAAGCCAAAGGGTGGTGCTTATCCAGGAGGGCTTATCCATGACTGAGAGGAACTAACCATGATCATAGATGATTATGAAGCCAGCTTCTCTCTGCCATTCATTAATATAACTCACGTTCCTGGAGATTTTGCCCGAAGTAAAAAAGCAAAGGATTTTTGCTTGAAGAACTCAAATTAATAAATGGACTCCCAAATTCTGCTGCGCCTTTTTGCCTTGGAGGTTTTGGTCTCAGTTCCTCTTGAGTTTGTATCACTGTGGAGCACATTACTAGGGTGATACCACACACCACAATAATAATCAGCCTCATCTTCTGGCTGGATGTTGCTGATGGTCAAATACCATTTATTTTGGTTGCTTTCCTTGGAGGCAGAGAAGCGGCTGAGGTCTCCCGAGCCTGCGGTTGCACTGCTGTAGTAACCATAAAGGAATCTGGGAGAATTTCCTTCTTTTTGTTGATACCATGATTGGCTGTAAGATGTTACTTGTCCACTGCTCAGGGAACAAGAGAGTTTAACGGTCTGTCCAAGGGAAGGTGACATGGAAGATTCCTGAATCACTGTAGGCTGCGAAGTGGATCCTGGAGGAAGAATAATGCCATAAATGTGTGTTCTTGGGCTCAGTATTTGGGGAAAGGTCTTGTGTTGGGCTCTCCTTCACTCACCTGTGCACCAGACCCCCAGAAGGACAAGGAGAGATGCTCCCAACATGTTGAGAAGTTTTTGGGCTTCTGGAGATTGAGCCAATGTGTTAATGCAAGTGAGCTTTATGGGGGGCTTCCTATATTAACCCCACTGGCTTCAGGAACCATTTGCATGCCTAGCTCCTCCTTCTGCCTTCCTGACCTCTCATTGGTCCATCTCTTCCAGCTGAGTAGAACTTTCAGACAGGGGAGGCTTCCTCCTTTTCTTGCCTGAAGCTCCCTTATAGACACTGCGATTCTGGGGACACCTTGGAAGGGTCCCATTCAAGCTTCTAGCAGCTGTGACCCTGCTTAGCTTTTTCAGGGTCAGCCATGTTCAGCCATGTTTATTGAAGTGTGTATTGAATGATTTGGATTCAGGAGGAGGGTGGGGAAAACAGTGTCCATAATCTCACTCTCCAGGTTTAAGACCTTGGACTTCAGAGGTAATCCTTCTGGAGGGCAGTAGTGTTACATCAGTGTTAATTCTGAAAAACTTTAAGGGCCTTATTAAAGAATGTGGAGTTTAGTGAAACAGCTCCTCCACGTGGTCATAGAAATCAACATTTCAGTTGATTTTCTCTTTCTGATTTAAACTTTCTCCTGAACCGTGCATCTTTTTTAACGACTATACACTTTAGGATTCAATGAAAATTGTATGTTCCCTTTTTTCTGTCCAGCAATAAACACAGAGATGGAAATGAATGTGGCGGAAGTCACTGATTGGAATGATTTTCATCTGTCTGTCTATCTGTCTGTCTGTCTGTCTGTCTGTCTGTCATATTTATATAGCCAGCCATCTCACACAAAGTGACTCTGGGTGGCGTGCAGCAATTAAAAAGAATAAATACATAAAAAGAATTACAAATAAAAAAGCTATAGAAGCACACAAAACAGGAGGGGATGAAATTAATAAGGGAGCCATCGCAAAATCTTCCCAGTCTCCTGGGACCCCCAGGCCTGATCACCTAGCCAGGTCTTGAGGGACCTGCAGAACCTTGAGAGGGATGGAGCTAATCCCAGTTCTGGGGGGAGAAGAGTCCACAAGGCAGGCGCCATGGCAGAGAAGACCCCCTCCTGGGACCTGCCAAATGGAATTCTCTGGCAGACGGGACCCGCAGCATGCCTTCTCTGCCAGACCCGATGGGACGGGCTGATGCAACTGGGGAGAGGCGGTCCCTCAGGTAACCCAGCCCCATGCCATGAAGGGCTTTGAAGACCCAAATCAGCACCTTGAATTGGACCCGGAAGCAAACCTGCAACCTGTGCAGCTCGGGGAGCAGAGGTGTAACATGTACCAGCCTAGGGACACACATAACTGCCTGTGCCACTGCATTTTGCACCAGCTGAAGCTTCTGGATACTCTTCAAGGGCAGCCCCATGTAGAGTGCATTACAGAAACCCAAACAGATTGCCAGAAGTATGAGGAGCGAAACAAATATAATCCATTCCTCTTGTTTTACATAGGCTAAAGCTGAACTGGCACTTCTAGCCCATTTTCACCGAGACTGAGACAGGAATAGTGCTGGCTCTTAAATCTTTAGGTCAGGAACATTTCCCAACCCAGGCTGATGGTTAGTTCAGAACAGGAAGAAGCGGTTCTCCACCAAGCTGAAGGAGAAGACTTTGACTTGCTTCTACAGCTGTCTCTCACACGGTGGATCGCTCCAGTTGCTACCATTCCCATAACCACCAACACCATAGTACTCAGCCTCCTGATCAGCCTGTAGCCTGCAATGGTTAAACAGGCTGCACTGGCAGAGGTATTTTTGGATCCTGTGAACTGACCGTTACTGTTGGCATTTTGGAGAAGAGTCTTCCCAGCCTTCTGTCAGTACCAAGATATAATGGCCCGCTTGTGTGTCTCGACTCATGGTTCATGAGACCTTTGCTGATTGTCCTGATGGAGATGGTTGTTTAGAAGGCTGAGTTCAGGTGTACTGTGACTTGACATCTGAACATAAAAAGAAAAGAGTGAAGGTGGATATCCTAGATAGTCATGATCAGAGCATCTTCTGAAGATCTGTTCTCACTGAAATCCAGACCAGTGTTATAACAGCCTCATCTACACATGAGTCATATATATATAGATCGATTCTGATGGGTTTGAAGGCAACAAACCCAGTGTGGCAGACCTATCCACATCAAACCACAATAGCAGTTGACCTTGATGCTTTCCAAGTGTTGAATATTGGCAAGATTAATTCAGGAGTGATCATTCTTTCTAAATTACCTGGGCAGCCTATGAAGAAGCGGCGAAGGAGCAGAATCCAAATTGTAATGGAGAATGGAGCTTTCCAGGAGACTGAGATGGGAAGACTCGGTTATTCCTTTTCAATCCCCTGGAATCTGGGCCTGACCATTTATGATAAAATGTTTCTAAGTGTAAAACTCAACTCTAGATTGGGATCTTTTTGGAAGATTGGGAAAAGGAGGAGAGATTCCATCCCATTGGACACTCTCCATCCCCATTTCAAGGGTCCGTAAATGTTCCCTTATTTAGTCCTGGACCTCTATCTGCAAGTTCACCTGGTTTAATCTACAACATGGTTAGCCATTTTTATGGATGAGCGGATTGGCTGATTTGGATTCAGGAGGAGGGTGGGGGAAATAATGTTCATAATCTCAATCTCCAGCTCTTCTAAAAACTCTTCTAAAGCTCTGGTAATATTCTCTAAGCTTGTACCCCTCTGCTTTGTGTAGCGAGTCTTTGGAAGAGTTAGAAAAGAAGCATTAGGAGAACCAGAAAGCAAGGAGAGATTCCAACGCATCAGGAAATATCTGTCTCTTCTCAAATGCGCTACAAACCTTCCCATATTTAATCAGGTACATCCTCCCACTGAGTATATACCATGAAATTGAGGATATAGTTGAAACTCAGGTAAGGGTGAACAAAAAGGAAACATAACTCAGTACTATTTCCAGGAACTCACTCAATTATGATCCAGAGTCAGATCAATCTATCTTAAGCATGTGTCCTGCTATACTTTAAGTGCCATCAGAAGAGAGCAGAGTAGATGCTTGGGGAGAATGTGCATGCCTAGCTCCTCCTACTGCTTTCCGGACTTCTCATTGGTCCACCTCTTCCAGCCGAGTTGAACTTTCAGACAGGGGAGGCTTCCTCCTTTTGTTGGCTGCAGCTCTCTGATAGACACTGCGATTCTGGGCTACAGATCTGGGAGTCTTTGGAAGGGTCCCATTCAAGCTTCTAGCAGCTCTGACCCTGCTTAGCTTCTCCAGGATCAGCCTTGTTTATTGAAGAGTGGATTGGCTGATGTGGATTCAGGAGGTGGGGAAAAGTGTGTTCATAATGTCACTCTCTGGGTTTAAGACCTTGGGTTTCAGGGGACAGAAGCGATCCTTCCAGATGGCTGTAGCCTTATGTAAGTGCTACTTCTGAAAAGATTTTAAGGACCATATTAAATTATGTGGAATATAGTGGAAGAGCCCCTCCATGTGGTCACACAGAGGAGGATATCAGCTAATTTCCTGTTTCTAGCTTAAACCCTCTTCTGAAACCTGCATCTTTTCTCTAATACTGGAATATTCCATTAAAGTTAGATGTTCCTTTCTTTCTGTCCAGTGGGAACCAATACTTTTGGACACAAAATCCAAGTCTTTAGGTGGCTTGGCCAAAGTGGAGAAGAATTTATTCTGCAAATGAAGTTTTAAATGTTGTCGTTTTCTTTGTAATACTTCATTTAATTTAGAGGGTGCAGCTCACAGGACTTCCCTGCTGTTTTTTCTTGGAACCTTGTGGCTCAGTGAATATATGAGGAAAATATGAGGAACGAAACAAATATAATCCGGTCCTATTATTTTGTACAGGTTAAAGCTGAACTGGCACTCCTAGCCCAAGTTCACCGAGTCTGAGACAGGCATTGTGTTGGCTCTTAAATCTTTAGCCCAGGAACATTTCCCAACCCAGGCTGATGGTTAGTTCAGAACGGGAAGAAACGGTTCTCCACCAAGCTGAAGGAGAAGACTTTGACTTGCTTCTGCAGCTGTCTCTCACACAGTGGATCGCTCCAGTTGCTACCATTCCCATAACCACCAACACCATAGTACTCAGCCTCCTGATCAGCCTGTAGCCTGCAATGGTTAAACAGGCTGCACTGGCAGAGGTATTTTTGGATCCTGTTGGCATTTTGGAGAAGACTCTTCCCAGCCTTCTGTTAGTACCAACATGTTATAACTGTCCGCTTGTCTGTCTCGATGCGTGGTTCATGAGAACTTTGCTGATTGTCCTGATGGAGGTGGTTGTTTAGAAGGGTGAGTTCAGGTGTACTGTGACTTGACACCTGAACATATAAAGGGAAAGATTGAAGATGGGCATCCTAGATATTCACGATTGGAGTATCTTCTGAAGATCTGTTCTCACTGAAATTCAGACCAGTGTTATAACAGCCTCATCTACACATGAGTCATATATATAGATCGATTCTGATGGGTTTGAAGGCATCAAACCCAGTGTGGCGGACCTATCCGAATCAAACCAGATTTGCAGGTGACCTTGATGCTTTCCAAGTGTTGAATATTGGCAAGATTAATTCAGGAATGATCATTCTTTCTAAATTACCTGGGCAGCCTATGAAGAAGAGGCGAAGGAGCAGAGCCCGAATCATGGTGGAGAATGGAGCTTTCCAGGAGATGGGAAGACTCGGTTCTTCCTTTTCAATCCCTTGGAATCTGGCCCTGGCCATTGATGCAAATTCAGCTTGATTCTGATTAGCTGCATTTGGATACAAACTATTGCACTGGGAGGAAAAGGCAAAGTATCCTCTTCCTCTTCCTCGGTTTCTTTCTTCTTTCCTACATCTCTCTTTCCTCCCTCAGACCTTCGTCCTGTGGTTCCTACTTTAGTTGAGATAGCAGGTGTAATGATTGCATTAGACCACTGAATTTGTCATTGCCCTATTCTTGCCACCTCAGCAGTCAAAGGAGAGACCACTCACGTTTTTGAAATAGGGCATCATGGATGTTGCACTTTAACAGTCAGGATTCACATGGCTCTTTCCCCCTGGATACCACCTTTTCTTAGCAGGTCATCTGCGAGCAGCCACTGGGTGTGGAACCAACCTAGCAAAATGTTCTGTGTTAGACAGCCAATGAATTTTTCAGATGAGGTGTTGAATTAAACAGCATAGGAGAAAGTGGTGTTGCATTAATGCAGTCTTTCCCTACTGGGTACTCCCCAGGGAGATTGGACTCCCCCCACCCCCAAGTAATGTATAGGCAACATGGTGTGTTTGCAGACATATGCAGATATAAACATAAACACAATGCCAAGTGTTTTCTTCTGTTGCAATAGGTGGGTGGCCAAGCAAGGCAAGAAGAAGCAGAATTGGACTCGAGGAAGTTTTGTGATGTATGGCCTTATGGTCCTGCTCCTGCATCCTAAATAGGTTGCACACATCTAGAACCTCTAGAGTAATCACATGGACATGACGGAGAGGCAGAAAGCCATATTTTCCTCCATAGTGTGCACAGTTGGCATTATGCAACAAATAGAAAGTGGCAAAAGTCTCCTATGTTCCTCAAGATGAGTTACATCTCAAGAAATATCTGGGTGTGTCTGTGGAAGAGTGAGGGGAGGAGGAATCACAGGGAGATGAAGGGTCTTGGAGGTCAGGATCCATAATTTAGACCTCACCCTAGAGAGAATCCTTGCTTGCCAATCTTTCTCTCCTTTGGCTGCCCTTGAACCCTTGGAAGAGGGAGACCTTCCTTGCTGGAGGCAGTTGACCTTCTCCACGTCAGCGTAAAAGATGACTGCCTTAGAAGGAGGTTTTTGTCCTACTTCCCCTGCGGGCCTCTGGCTATCCTCATATGTGATGAGAACAGGAGGAGCCCCAGGCTTCTGCTGGTACCACTGAACATTTTTGCTTCCAATGTTGTTACCTGAGCAAGTGATTCTTCTGTTTTGCCCCAGAGACATAGACACGGATGGCGGCTGCGTCAGGAGATACTGGGCAAAGGAACCTGCCAAAAGAATCAAAATATTTGATCTTCTGTGAATTACTCCATTCCCTGATTGTTCTCCTTGGCTTCCTTTATTTGGTCAATGAAACAAAGTCGACAAAGGAATGAAGGATTTGTTTTCATCTTTTTCTTCTCCTCCTGCAAGCCCCCTGGAGGATCACATGGACAGCATATGGTTTTCTGCATTCGGCCCTGAACAGAACCTCGCGAGACACAGGCTCAGGAGAAAGGTAGTTTCCTCAAGCATAAAGCGTAGCGGTTACGGACAAAGCCAGGACTGGATGGGCGCGGCTCCTTACAGTCGTTTTACAGGGTTCCCCCCTTGACCGGCGGTGACCCTTCGCTTCCACCCCTTGCCCTTGCCCTGGGCTGCCCATCTGTTCGTGGCGATCTTCCTTCCCCTCGCCTTGACGGCAGATTCAGTCGGTTTCTATTGTGCTCTGATACAAGATTGTCTTATTGATAGAAGACAATAATAGGGGAACACAAAAAGAAGAATACAAAGAAAGAAAGACACCCCCCCCAAAAGGCCAAATTCTAAAGCAGCATTTGCTGATGGTGGTCTCTGTTGTACAGCATTTATCTCCTTTCATGGAGAGATACAGAACTGGATTGATAGAAATAAAATGCAGATAAAGTCAAAGGTTGAAATCAATTAACAGCTTTTGGGAGAAATCGCTCCAGGAAATTCTTTTTTTCTTCTACCTGAGCAATAAGCAAAGGTTCCTTTATTTAGTCCTGGACCTCCTTCACCAAGTTCACCATCATCTAGAAGAGGGTTGAAACTTAGAGAAAAGTAGCTAAAAAGAAAACAGTTCTCAGAAACGATCGCAGGCCTCTGGAAGAGTTTGGCCGATCTTTTGAGCAAGGGACCACAAGGCAAGTGAGTTTCATCTCGTTGACTCAGAAGAGTTCAGGAAGGCATGAGGGCTATGCAGGCTTAAAGGTGACTTGGAGGAAATGGGTAGGGTCGCACAGGAATAGGAGGGCAGCCCCTCTCTGCCATTCCTTAAAACAGACGACCGGCACTGAGGCCTCTGTCTGAGCCTAAGAGACAAGGGCTGCTGACTGAAGAACTGAATTGAACGAATCGGTTCCAGCAAGCTGCTGCTGCTGTTTGCATTGGAGGTTTTGGTCTCAGTTCCTCTTGAGTCTGTACCACTGTGGAGCACACTACTAGAGCCATACCAGACAGCACAGTAATAAACAGCCTCATCTTCCGGCTGGACGTTGCTGATGGTCAAATACCATTTATTTTGGTTGCTTTCCTTGGAGGCAGAGAAGCGGCTGAGGTCTCCAGAGCCGGCGGTGGCACTGCTGTAGTAATAATAAAGGAATCTGGGAGGACTTCCTTCTTTCTGTTGCAGCCATGTTTGCTGATAAGATGTTACTTGTCCACTGCTCAGGGAACAAGAGAATTTAACCGTCTGTCCAAGGGAAGGTGACATGGAAGATTCCTGAATCACTGTAGGTTGAGAACTGGATCCTGGAGGAAGAAGAATGCTATAAATTTGGGCAATTTCGGCTCAGTATTTGGGGAAAGGAGTTGTGTTGGTTTCTCCTTCACTCACCTCTGCACCAGATGCCCAGAAGGACAAGGAGAGATGCTCCCAACATGTTGAGAGGTTTTTGGGCTTCTGGAGATTGAGCCAATGTGTTAATGCAAGTGAGCTTTATGGGGGGCTTCCTATAATAACCCCACTGGTTTCAGGTGCCATTTGCATGCCTAGCTCCTCCTCCTGCTTTCCTGACCTCTCATTGGTCCATGTCTTGCAGCCGGGTGGAACTTTCAGACAGGGGAGGGTTCCTCCTTTTCTTGCCTGAAGCTCTCTGATGGACACTGCGATTCTCGGCTAGAGATCTGGGAGTCCTTGGAAGGGTCCCATTCAAGCTCTAACCAGCTCTGATCTTGCTTAGCCTCTCCAGGATCAGCCATGTTCAGCCATGTTTATTGAAGAGTGGATTGGCTGATGTGGATTCAGGAGGAGGGTGGGGAAACAGTGTTCATAATCTCACCCTCCGGGTTTAAGCCCTTGGGCTTCAGGGGACAGAGGTCATACTTCTACAGTAGCCTTATGTCAGTGTTAATTCTGAAAAGATTTTAAGGAGGTTATTACAGAATGTGGAATATAGTGGAAGAGCTCCTCCATGTGGTCACAGAGAGGAAAATATCAGCTAATTTTCCCCTTCTAACTTAAACTTTGTTCGGAAACCTGCCTCTTTTCTTCAGTGATGGAATACTTGAATGTTCCACTAAAGTTAGATGTTCCTTCGTTCCTGTCCATTTGGGGCCAATACCTTTGGACATAAAATCCAAGTCTTAGGTGGTTTAGGCAAAGTGGAGAAGAAGTTATACTGCAAATGAATTTTACGTTTTGCCCTTTTCTTTGTAAGACTTTGTTTTGTGTAAAGGATGCAGCTGTTAGGGCTTCCCTGATGTTTCTTCTTGCAGCCTTGTGGCTCTCTGAGTCACAATCAATTACAGCCCTTCCCACACTGAGATCCACAAAGCTGGAAAGAAAATGAATGATGCTCCCTCCATGTTTTCAATTCCCATCAGAAGGAAGGAACATGCACCCCAGGCCAGAGGTGAAGAGAACTGGCTGAGGTCTCCAGACCCTGGAGCTGCATTGCTGAATGAGTGGGATAGATGATGTTCTTCAGCCTTGCAGTAACTGGAGATCATTGGTATTTCTCAAGAGTTCTTGTTAACTACACTAAAGAATGTGAAACTTTAATGCAAGGTTTGCCTCATATGATCATTGAAGTGAGCATATCAATTGATATTTTTCTTTTAAGCCTCATTTTAAAAGCACTCATTGGTCTTCTAGACTTACCACAAATTCCTATATTTATCCCAATGGTTTTCATGTCAAGAATTCTATATGTGTGTCTGGGTGTGCAGGAGTGAGTTAGGGGAAGAAATGAGAAGGAGATAAAGCTTTTTGAGGTCCAGATCCATGATTTAGACTTCATGCTAAGGAGGATCCTTGTTTAGTATTCTTCCTCTCCTTTGCCTGCACTCGAAGCCCTTGGAAGAGGAAGATCTTCCTTGCAGGTGACAGTTGAACTTCTCCAAGGCACCAGAGAACATGGAGCTCCTTTGAAGCAGCCATTTCTCTTCCCTCCCTCTAATTTGTATTACTATGCAGTGATCACTGTCCCAGACCTGGGAGTGTATTCTGCCTCATCCTGTGCTAGGACCCTAGAGATGCTTAGGGTGGCCATGTTGCAGGAGATGGTGTCGGAGAATCAGCCGGAGATCCTTGTGGACCCTCCTCTGTCTTCATATACGATGCAGAGAGGACCTTTCTCAAGATCTATTGATATCATGGAACAGTCTTTCTCCCAATGTTGTTTATGGTTTATTGAATGTGTATTGAAGTGCTGATTTGCAAAATTCAGACAAAAACTCTTCCAGAGGTCTGGTAACATTCTCTAAGATTGTATCCCCTGCTTTGTCTAGCAAGTTTATGGAAGAGTTGGAAAAGAAGCATTAGGAGAAGAAGAAAACAAGGAGAGATTCCAATGCATCAGAGTATATTTGCCTCTTTTCAGTTGCTCTACAAACCTTCCCATATTTGTGATGAGCAAAACCCATCAGAATCATTCACATCTTTTTCTTTTGTTTAAAACTCTATTAATACTTGATGCAATTACAGATCTTTGGGTTCGCCAAGGCTGAGATCACAACACTGCTGGCTCTTAAACCATCAGTGCATGAAAGGTTACCAGGCCAGGTGAATGCTGAGTTCAGGGCAGAACGAAACGCTTCTCCAACCAGCTCAGGAGAAAGATTTTGTCTCACTTCTGCAACCGCCTGTATCACTGTGTTTACCTCCAGGTACTACCACTCCCATAAGCACCAGCACAGTAGTAATCAGCCTCATCATCAGCCTGGAGGGTGGCGATGGTCAAATAGGCTGCATTGGCGGAGGAGTCCTTGGACCCCGTGAACCGGCCATTGCTGTTGGCATCATAGAGAAGGAATTTTGGGCTCTTTCCAGGGTGTTGTTGGTACCAGGATATGTAGTAACTGCCCACTTGGCTGTCTCGACTCATGGTACATGAGATCTTTGCTGATTGTCCCAGGGGAGACGATTGGGCAGCAGGTTGAGTCAAGGTGTACTGTGAATTGGCCCCTGAAATTCAAAAAGG
The DNA here is from genome assembly GCF_059951505.1 of Python bivittatus. Taxonomy (NCBI): domain Eukaryota; kingdom Metazoa; phylum Chordata; class Lepidosauria; order Squamata; family Pythonidae; genus Python; species Python bivittatus. The sequence goes on from NW_028277038.1 coordinate 7,449,195, forward strand.
AAGAGTGTGAAATAGAAATTGCACCTGTCAACTACAGCAGTATCTTTTGAAGAAAAGCCCTAATTCAGATGCAGACTAGTGTGATAACAGCCTCATCCACGCATCAGTGAGGTCCTCTGTGTGGATGTTGATGGGTCTGAAGCTGGCGTGGCCCTCATATCAGCATGAAATCACCTCTGCCGGTTGGCTTGATACTTGCCAAGCCCTGAATAGTGGCAGACATTAAGTCAGTAGTGAGAGCTCTTCCTAAATTACCTGTGCACCATATGAAGAAGAAGGCCAAGAGCAGAGACCACGCCATGATGGAGAACGGAGCTTTCTGGGAAACTCAGATTGGGAGACTGCAATGTTCCCTTTAAAGCCCCAGGAATGTGGGTCCACCCATTTATGCAAATTCAGCTTGCATCTTATTAGCTGCATTCGGATAAGAGAATTGCCTTTGGAGGAAAGTCATGGTTTCATTTCCTCTTTTCATCTCTTGTTTTCTTCATCTCAGTTTACTCTCCCAAACCTTCAAAGTTTACTTCCCATGATCCCCAGGCTATCCGGTCTGGTTATAGACCTTGTTCAGATACGGCTATAAAATGATGCTGGTTGTGTTCTTCTGTTGCAAGAGGTGCCTAGCCAGGCAAAGCAAGAAGGAAAAGGATTGACCATGAGGAGGTGAATTTGATGACCTGCCTTAGGCTTTTGCTCTTCAAGGGGGGTTCATCAACATATTGCCCTCATCTGGAACATATGAACAGATGGACACAGCGGTGATTCCAGGGTACACAGAAAGTGATATTTTCCTGCCTAATGTGCACAGATGCTCTTATGCAACCATTAAAACAGTTTGCAAAAGTGTTTAATGTTACTCATGATGATTTTCATGTCAGGAAAAGACCTTGTCCTAAGTGAGTCCTTGCTTGGCATCTTTCTCTCCTTTGCCTGCACTCAAAGCTCCGAGAAGAGATAGATCTGCCTCAGTCGAGACATCTGAGCTGCTCCAAGCTCAGATGTCTCGAAACTCAGGTGAGGGAGAACAAAAAGTAAACAGAACTCAGAAATAGTTCCAGGAACTCATTCAGTTATTGTCCAGAGTGAGATAAAACCTATCTTGAGAAAGAATCTTCAAAGAACAGAGATTTATTTCGTTGACTCAAAAGAGTTCAGGAAGCCAAAGGATGGTTTTTTTCCATGAGGGCTTATCCATGACTGAGAGGAACTCACCACGATCACAGATGATTATGAAAACAGCCCGTCTCTGCCGCATACTAAATAGCCCGTGTTCCTTGAGATTCTGCCTGAACTTAAAAGGAGAGGATTGCTGCTTCAAGAACTGAAATTAATCAATGGACGCCTAAAAGCTGCTGCTACTTTTTCAGTTGGAGCTTTTGGTCTCAGTTCCTCTTGAGTCTGAATCACTGTGGAGCACACTACTAGGGTAATACCAGACAGCACAGTGATAAACAGCCTCATCTCCCGGCTGGAGGTTGCTGATGGTCAAATACCATTTATTTTGGTTGCTTTCCTTGGAGGCAGAGAAGCGGCTGAGGTCTCCTGAGCCTGCGGTTGCACTGTTATAGTAATAATAAAGGAATCTGGGAGGATTTCCTTCTTTTTGTTGAAGCCACACTTGCTCGTAAGATGTTATTTGTCCACTACTCAGGGAACAAGAGAGTTTAACGGTCTGTCCAAGGGAAGGTGACATGGAGGATTCTTGAATCACTGTAGGTTTAGAAGTGGATCCTGGAGGAAGAATAATGCCATAAATGTGTGTTCTTGGGCTCAGTATTTGGGGAAAGGTCTTGTGTTGGGTTGTCCTTCACTCACCTGTGCACCAGAACCCCAGAAGGACAAGGAGAGATGCTCGCAACATGTTGAGAAATTTTGGGGCTTCTGGAGATTGAGCCAATGTGTTAATGCAAGTGGGTTTTATGGGGAGCTTTTTATAATAACCCCATTGACTTCAGGAGCCATTTGCATGCCTAGCTCCTCCTCCTGCTTTCCTGCCTTCTCATTGGTCCATGTCTTGCAGCCGGGTGGATCCTTCAGACAGGAGATGCCTCCTCCTTTTCTTGCCTGAAGCTCCCTTATAGGCACTCTAATTCTCTGCTACAGTTGTGGGAGTCCTTTGGAATGTCCCATTCAAACTAGCCAGCTCTAATCCAGCTTATCTTTTTCAGGATCAGCCATGTTCAGCCATGTTTACAGATGAGCGGATTTGCTGATGGGGATTCAGGAGGAGGGTGGGGAAAATCGTGTTCATCATCTCTGGGTTTAAGCCCTTGGGCTTCAGGGGACAGAGGTCATCCTTGTAGACGACAGTAGTGTTATGTCAGGGTTAATTCTGAAAAGATTTTAAGGAGGCTACTACAAAATGTGGACTATAGTGTAAGATCTCCTCCATGTGGTCACAGAGGGGAAGATATCTACTAATTTTCTCTTTGTGACTTAAACTTTGTTCTAAAACCTCCAGCTTTTCTTTCATGATGTAATACTTGAATATTCCAGTAAAGTTAGATGCTCCTTTGTTCCTGTCGCGTGGGAACCAGTACTGTTGGACACAAAATCCAAGTCTTTAGGTGGTTTGGTCAAAGTGGAGAAGAATTTATACTGCAAATGAAGTTTAACGTTTTGCAATTTCTTTGTAAGACTTTGTTTTGTGTAAAGGATGCAGCTGTTAGGACTTCCCTCATGTGTCTTCTTGCAGCCTTGTGGCTCTGTGAATCACAATCAGTTACAGCCATTCCCACACAGCCATTCTACAAAACTGGGAAGAAAAGAAATGATGCTCCCTCCATGTTTTCAGTTCCCATCAGAAGTGCAGAGCAGGCCAGAGAAGGAGAGAACTGGCTGAGGTCTCCAGAGCCTGGAGCTGCATTGCTGTCTGAGTGGGACAGATGATGTTCTTCAGCCTTGCAGTAACTGGTGATCATTGTTACTTCTCAAAAGTTCTCATTAACTGCATTAATAAATGTGAAACGGTAATGCAGGTTTTGCCTCATATGGTCATTGGAGTGAGTTTTTGGAAGAGTTAGAAAAGAAACATTAGGAGAACCAGAAAGGAAGGAGAGATCCCAATGCATCAGAGTATATTTGTCTCTTTTCAAATGCTCTAGAAACCTTCTCATCTTTAATCAGGTACATCCTAGTACTGATTACATACCATGAAATCCAGAATATGGTTGAAACTCAGGTAAGTGTGAACAAAAAGGGAACAGATCTCAGAACTATTTCTAGGAACTCACTCAATGATTGTCCAGAGTCAGGTCAACCTATCTTAAGCAAGTATCCCACCATACTTTAAGTGCCATCAGAAGGGAGCAAAGTAGATGCTTGGGGAGAATTTCATTTTCATCTCTTTGGTGTGTGGGTATGTGGCTGGACAGTTGATTGACAGATGATAAATTGAGAGACAGAGAGATAATTTATATGATTATTTCAGAAGGCACGGATTGTAATATCTTTTACTGTAGAAGTGTGGTGAGCAAAACAGATCAGAATCATTTCTATCATTTTTCATTTCTTCAAAACTGAATTGAGATTATTAGTGAAACCAGAATTTTGGGTTCACCAAGGCTGAGATCATAACATTTCTGGCTCTCAAACCATCAGTGCATGAAAGGTTACCAGGCCAGGTGGATGCTGAGTTCAGGGCAGAACGAAACGCTTCTCCAACCAGCTCAGGAGAAAGATTTTGTCTCACTTCTGCAACCGACTGTATCACTGTGGATACCTCCAGTTGCTGCCACTCCCATAAGCACCACCACAGTAGTAGTCAGCCTCATCATCAGCCTGGAGGCCGGCAATGGTCAAATAGGCTGTATTGGCCGAGGAGTCCTTTGACCCCGTGAACCGGCCATTGCTGTTGGCATTAGCGAGAAGGTATTTGGGGGTCTTTCCAGGGTGCTGTTGGTACCAGTATATGTTGTAACTGCCCACTTGGCTGTCTCGGCTCATGGTACATGAGATCTTTGCTGATTGTCCCAGGGGAGACGATTGGACAGCAGGTTGAGTCAAGGTGTACTGTGAATTGGCCCCTGAAATTAAAAAAGGAAGACTGTTAAAAGAAAAAAAAGTCATCGATCAACCACAACAGTATCTTTTGAAGAAAAGCCCTAATTCAGAGGCAGACAAGGATGATAACAGTCTCATCCACACATCGGTCAGGTCCTCTGTGTGGATGTTGATGGGCCTGGAGCTGGCGTGGCCCTCATATCAGCTTGAAATCACCTCTGCCGGTTGGCCTGAGACTTTCCAAGGCTTGAATACTGGCAGAGATTAACTCAGAAGTCAGAGCTCTTCCTGATTTACCTGTGTACCATATGAAGAAGAAGGCCGAGAGCAGAGACCATGCCATGATGGAGAACGGAGCTTTCTGGGAAACTCAGATTGGGAGACTTCAATGTTCCCTTTAAGGCCCCGGGAATCTGGGTCCACCCATTTATGCAAATTCAGCTTGCATCTTATTAGCTGTGTTTGGATAAGAAGAATTGCCTTTGGACGAAAGTCATGGTTTCATTTCCTCTTTTCATGTCTTGTTTTCGTCATCTGTCGTTCCCTTCCAAAATGTGCAATGTTTATTTCCCATAATGCCCAGGATATTTGGTCTGGTTGCAGTTCTTCTTCATATAAGGCTATCAAATAATGCTGGTTGTTCTCCTGTTGCAAGAGGTTTCTATCGAGGCAAAACTAGAAGGAAGAGAATTGGCCACGAGGAGGTGAATCTGATGACCTGCCTTAGGCTTTTGCTCTTTGTGGGCTTCATCAACATATTGCTGGAAGATGTAATCACAGGAGCACAGTCATCATCCAGGGTTCATGGAAATCCATTTGTTCAGTTGTTAAGTCGTGTCCGACTCTTCGTGACCCCATGAACCATATTGCGCCAGGCCTTCCTGTCCTTCACTGCCTCCCTGAGTTTGCTCAGTTTCACGCTCATTGCTTCAGTGATGCTATCTAACCATCTCATCCTCTGCCGTCCTCTTCTCCTTTTGCCTTCATTCTTTCCCAACATCAGGGTCTTTTCCAAAGAGTCCTCTCTTCACATTAGGTGACCAAAGTATCTGAGCTTGAGCTTCATTATTAATCCTTCCAATGAGCAGTCAGGGTTGATTTCCTTTAAGATTGACTGGTTTGACCTCCTAGCAGTCCAGGGGACTCTTAAGAGTCTTCTCCAGCACCACAGTTCAAAGGCATCAATTCTTCGGTGCTCAGCCTTCTTTATGGTCCAGCTCTCACAGCCATACATTACTAGTGGGAAAACCATAGCTTTGATTATGCGGATCTTTGTCGGCAAGGTGACGTCTCTGCTTTTCAATGTGCTATCTAGGCTTGCCATAGCTTTCCTTCCAAGGAGCAAGCGTCTTTTAATTTCATGGCTGCAGTCTCCGTCTGCGGTGATCTTGGAGCCCAAATAAATGAAGTCTGTTACTGCCTCCATTTCTACCCCTTCTATTTGCCAGGAATTGATGGTCCAGATGCCATGATCTTAGTTTTTTTAATGTTGAGTTTCAAGCCAGCTTTCGCACTCTCCTCTTTCACCCTCATCAAGAGGCTCTTTAGTTCTTCTTCACTTTCTGCCATGAGGGTGGTATCGTCTGCATATCTGAGGTTATTGATGATTCTCCCTGCAATCTTAATTCCAGCTTGTGATTCTTCCAGCCTGGCATTTCTCATGATGTACTCTGCATATAGGTTAAATAAGCAGGGTGACAGTATACAGCCTTGTCGTACTCCTTTCCCTATTTTGAACCAATCGGTTGTTCCATGACCGGTTCTAACTGTTGCTTCTTGGCCCGCATACAGATTTCTCAGGAGACAGGTAAGGTGGTCTGGTACTCCCATCTCTTTAAGAATTTGCCAGAGTTTGTTGTGATCCACACAATCAAAGGCTTTTGCATAGTCAATGAAGCAGAAGTAGATATTTTTCTGGAACTCTCGTGCTTTCTCCATGATCCAGCGAATGTTGGCAATTTGATCTCTAGTTCCTCTGCCTCTTCAAAACCCAGCTTGTACATCCGGTAGTTCTCGGTTCATGTATTGCTGAAGCCTAGCTTGTAGGATTTTGAGCATAACCTTGCTAGCATGTGAAATGAGTGCAATTGTGCGATAGTTTGAGCATTCTTTGGCGTTGCCCTTCTTTGGAATTGGAACATAAACTGACCTTTTCCAATCCCGTGGCCACTGTTGCGTTTTCCAAACTTGCTGGCATGTTGAGTGCAGCACTTTAACACCATCATCTTTTAGTATTTTAAATAACTCAGCTGGAATACTGTCATCTCCACTAGCTTTGTTGTTAGCAATGCTTCCTAAGGCCCACTTGACTTCACTCTCTAGGATGTCTGGCTCAAGGTCAGTGATCACACCAGCATGGACATCAGGGACATTAAGATCTTTCTTGTATAGTTCTTCTGTGTATTCTTGCCACCTCTTCTTAATCTCTTCTGCTTCTGTTAAGTCCCTGCCTTTTTTGTCCTTTATCATGCCCATCTTTGCACTAAACATTCCTTTGATATCTCCAATTTTCTTGAAGAGATCTCTAGTCTTCCCCATTCTATTGTTTTCCTCGATTTCTTTGCATTGTTCGTTTAAGAAGGCCTTCTTATCTCTCCTTGCTATTCTCTGGAAATCTGCATTCAGTTGCCTATATCTTTCCCTTTCACCCTTGCTTTTCGCATTCCTTCTTTCCACAGCTATTTGTAAAGCCTCATCAGACAGCCATTTTGCTTTCTTGCATTTCTTTTTCTTTGGGATGGTTTTAGTTGCTGCCTCCTGTACAATGTTACGGACCTCCGTCCATAGTTCTTCAGGCACTCTGTCTACCAAATCTAATCCTCTAAATCTATTCATCACCTTCACTGTGTACTCACAAGGAATATGATCTAAGTCATACCTGAGTGGTCTAGTGGTTTTCCCTACATTCTTCAATTTAAGCCTAAATTTTGCAGTAAGAAGCTCATGATCTGAGCCACAGTCAGCTCCTGGTCTTGTTTTTGCTGTCTGTATAGAGCTTCTCCATCTTTGGCTGCAAAGTATGTAATCAATCTGGTTTCGGTATTGACCATCTGGTGATGTCCATGTGTAGAGTCGTCTCTTGTGTTGTTGGAAAAGAGTGTTTGCTACGACTAGCTTGTTCTCTTGACAGAACTCTATTAGCCTTTGCCCTGCTTCATTTTGTGCTCCAAGGCCAAACTTGCCTGTTATTCCGGTTACTCCTTGACTTCCTACTTTAGCATTCCAATCCCCTATGATGAAAAGGACATCTTTTTTTGGTGCTAGTTCTAGAAGGTGTTGTAGGTCTTCATAGAAGCGCTCAACTTCAGCTTCTTCGGCATCAGTGGTTGGGGCATAGACTTGGATGACTGTGATATTGAATGGTTTGCCTTGGATACGCACTGAGATCATTCTGTCGTTTTTGAGGTTGTACCCCATTACTGCCTTTCCCACCCTCTTATTGACTATGAGTGCAACTCTATTTCTTCTAAGGGTTTCTTGCCCACAGTAGTAGATATAATGGTCACCCGAATTAAATTCACCCATTCCCGTCCATTTCAATTCGCTGATTCCCAAGATGTCGACGTTCATTTTTGTCATCTCATGTTTGACCACATCCAGCTTGCCTTGGTTCATAGATCTTACATTCCAGGTACCTATACAATATTGTTCTTTACAGCATCGGACCTTCTTTTCGCTTCCAGATACATCCACAGCTGAACGTCCTTTCGGCTTTGGCCCAGCCGCTTCACTCTTTCTGGAGCTACTTGGAATTGCCCTCCGCTCTTCCCCAGTAGCATATTGGACACCTTCCGACCTGAGGGGCTCATCTTCCGGCGTCATATCTTTTAGCCTGTTAACATTGTCCATGGGGTTTTCTTGGCAAGGACACTGGAGTGGGTTGCCATTTCCTTCTCCAGTGGACCACATTTTGTCAGAACTCTCTGTCATGACCTGTCCATCTTGGGTGGCCCTGCATGGTATAGCTCATAGCTTCACTGAGTTATGCAAGCCCCTTCGCCACGACAGGGCAGTGATCCATGAAGGGGTGGAAATCCATACAACCATTAAAAATGTTGCAGAGGTCTCCTTTGTTCCTCATGATGATTTTCATGTCAGGAAAAGTTATAGTTTTACCTCCTGCCTGGAGAGTTCTTACCTGGCATTCCTTCTGTCCTTTGCCAGAACTCAAAGTGCACGGAAGATGCAGATCTACCTTAGTCAAGACATCTGAGCTTCTCCAAGCCAGCAGAGAACATTGACTTCCTTTCAAGCATCCCTTTGTCTTACCTCCTTCTCAGTTTGTATCGTTCTGCACTGATCACTGTCCCACACCTGGGAGTACATTCTGCCTCATCCTGTGCTTGGGCCCTAGAGATGCGTAGGGTGGCCGTGTTGCAGGAGTTGGTGCTTGAGAGTCAGTCCAAGATCTTTGTGGACCTCTTTCTGTCCTTCAATGTGATGATGAGAGGACCTTTTTCAGCATCTATTGGTGTCAGGGAACAGCCATTGTCCCAATGTTGTTTCTTGAACAATTGATTTGCAAAATTCAGACAAAAACCTTTCCAAAGTCCTGGTAACTTTCTCTAAGCTTGTATCCCTCCACTTCGTGTACCAAGAAGAATTAGGAGAACTAGAGAACAAGCATAGATTCCAATATATCAGAAAATATCAGTCCCCTTTCAAAGGGTCTACAAAGTTACCTGTGTACTTCTTCCGACAGATTATAACCAATCAAATCCAGAATACGTCTGAAACTTAGGTAAGAGTGAAAAAAGTAAACAGAACTCAGAAATAGTTCCAGGAACTCATTCAATTATTGCCCAGAGTGAGGTCGACCTATCTTGAGCAAGTGTCTTCAAGGCAAGAGAGTCTTATTTCATTAAGTCAGAAGAGCTCAGAAAGCCAAAGGGTGGTGCTTATCCAGGAGGGCTTATCCATGACTGAGAGGAACTAACCATGATCATAGATGATTATGAAACCAGCCTCTCTCTGCCATTCATCAAAATAGCTCACGGTCCTGGAGATTTTGCCTGAACTAAAAAAGGCGAGGATTTTGGCTTGAAGAACTCAAATTAATCAATGGACTCTCAAATTCTGCTTCTGCTTTTTGCAATGGAGGTTTTGGCCTCAGTTCCTCTTGAGTTTGTATCACTGTGAAGCACATTACTAGGGTGATACCACACACCACAGTAATAACCAGCCTCATCTTCTGGCTGGAGGTTGCTGATTGTCAAATACCATTTATTTTGGTTGCTTTCCTTGGAGGCAGAGAAGCGGCTGAGGTCTCCAGAGCCGGCGGTGGCACTGCTGTAGTAATAAAAAAGTAATCTGGGAGGACTTCCTTCTTTTTGTTGAAGCCATGATAGGCTGTAAGATGCTACTTGTCCACTGCTCAGGGAACAAGACAGTTTAGCGGTCTGTCCAAGGGAAGGTGACATGGAAGATTCCTGAATCACTGTAGGCTGCGAAGTGGATCCTGGAGGAAGAATAATGCCATAAATGTGTGTTCTTGGGCTCAGTATTTGGGGAAAGGTCTTGTGTTGGGTTGTCCTTCACTCACCTCTGCACCAGACCCCCAGAAGGACAAGGAGAGATGCTCCCAACATGTTGAGAAGTTTTGGGGCTTCTGGAGATTGAGCCAATGTCTTAATGCAAGTGAGCTTTATGGGGGGCTTCCTATATTAACCCCACTGGCTTCAGGATCCATTTGCATGCCTAGCTCCTCCTCCCGCTTTCCTGCCTTCTCATTGGTCCCTGTCTTCCAGCCGAGTGGAACTTTCAGACAGGGGAGGGTTCCTCCTTGTCTTGCTTGGAGCTCTCTGATGGACACTGTCAGAATCCTCGCAAGATTTAATAGTAGATTGCTATGTTGGCTAGTTTAGCAATTGCTTTTTATATGCTGCGGATCTGCCATTGTAAAAGTGGGGGGGGGGGAGAAGGCATGGGAAACCATTAGAAGCAGATGGCTCCTTATCACAGGCGCTGGCATGCTCAAGGTCGTAGCAGCAAGGGAATCAGGAGAACTGGAGGTCGGGGGTGAAGGACGGAAAAGTAAGAAAAACAACTTTTGGTGCACTCAGGCTCAGTCTTAGGAATGCTTTGGAACTGTACACTTGTTCTCACTAAATGAACTTTCTTTTGAATCAATACTGGCTGCAAGGAAAGTTACTGGATTTGGGATCAGCGGGTGGCAGATCGTTACAGACACTGTGATTCTGGGGACTCCTTGGCAGGGTCCCCTTCAGGCTTTAACCAGCTCTGACCCTGCTTAGCTTCTTCAGGATCAGCCATGTTCAGCCATGTTTATTGAAGAGTGGATTGGCTGATTTGGATTCAGGAGGAGGGTGGGGAAAATGGTGTTCATCATCTCACTCTCTGGGTTTAAGCCCGTGGGCTTCAGGGGACAGAGGTCATCCTTGTAGATGACAGTAGTGTTATGTCAGTGTTAATTCTGAAAAGATTTTAAGGAGGTTATTACAGCATGTGGAATACAGTGGAAGAGCTCCTCCATGTGGTCACAGAGGGGAAAATATCAGCTAATTTTCCCTTTCTAACTTCAACTTTGTTCTGAAACCTGCAACTTTTCTTTAATGATGGAATACTTGAATGTTCCACTAAAGTTAGATGCTCCTTTGTTCCTGTCCAGGGGGAGCCAATACTTTTGGGCATAAAATCCAAGTCTTTAGGTGGTTTGGGCAAAGTGGAGAAGAATTTATACTGCAAATGAAGTTTTACGTTTTGCCCTTTTCTCTGTAAGACTTTGTTTTGTGTAAAGGATGCAGCTGTTAGGACCTCCCTGATGTTTCTTCTTGCAGCCTTGTGGCTCTCTGAGTCACAATCAATTACAGCCCTTCCCACACTGAGATCCACAAAGCTGGAAAGAAAATGAATGATGCTCCCTCCATGTTTTCAGTTCCCATCAGAAGGAAGGAACATGCACCCCAGGCCAGAGGTGAAGAGAACTGGCTGAGGTCTCCAGACCCTGGAGCTGCATTGCTGAATGAGTGGGATAGATGATGTTCTTCAGCCTTGCAGTAACTGGAGATCATTGGTATTTCTCAAGAGTTCTTGTTAACTACACTAAAGAATGTGAAACTTTAATGCAAGGTTTGCCTCATATGATCATTGAAGTGAGCATATCAATTGATATTTTTCTTTTAAGCCTCATTTTAAAAGCACTCATTGGTCTTCTAGACTTACCACAAATTCCTATATTTATCCCAATGGTTTTCATGTCAAGAATTCTATATGTGTGTCTGGGTGTGCAGGAGTGAGTTAGGGGAAGAAATGAGAAGGAGATAAAGCTTTTTGAGGTCCAGATCCATGATTTAGACTTCATGCTAAGGAGGATCCTTGTTTAGTATTCTTCCTCTCCTTTGCCTGCACTCGAAGCCCTTGGAAGAGGAAGATCTTCCTTGCAGGTGACAGTTGAACTTCTCCAAGGCACCAGAGAACATGGAGCTCCTTTGAAGCAGCCATTTCTCTTCCCTCCCTCTAATTTGTATCACTATGCAGTGATCACTGTCCCAGACCTGGGAGTGTATTCTGCCTCATCCTGTGCTAGGACCCTAGAGATGCTTAGGGTGGCCATGTTGCAGGAGATGGTGTCGGAGAATCAGCCGGAGATCCTTGTGGACCCTCCTCTGTCTTCATATACGATGCAGAGAGGACCTTTCTCAAGATCTATTGATATCATGGAACAGTCTTTCTCCCAATGTTGTTTATGGTTTATTGAATGTGTATTGAAGTGCTGATTTGCAAAATTCAGACAAAAACTCTTCCAGAGGTCTGGTAACATTCTCTAAGATTGTATCCCCTGCTTTGTCTAGCAAGTTTATGGAAGAGTTGGAAAAGAAGCATTAGGAGAAGAAGAAAACAAGGAGAGATTCCAATGCATCAGAGTATATTTGCCTCTTTTCAGTTGCTCTACAAACCTTCCCATATTTGTGATGAGCAAAACCCATCAGAATCATTCACATCTTTTTTCTTTTGTTTAAAACTCTATTAATACTTGATGCAATTACAGATCTTTGGGTTCGCCAAGGCTGAGATCACAACACTGCTGGCTCTTAAACCATCAGTGCATGAAAGGTTACCAGGCCAGGTGAATGCTGAGTTCAGGGCAGAATGAAACGCTTCTCCAACCAGCTCAGGAGAAAGATTTTGTCTCACTTCTGCAACCGCCTGTATCACTGTGTTTACCTCCAGGTACTACCACTCCCATAAGCACCAGCACAGTAGTAATCAGCCTCATCATCAGCCTGGAGGGTGGCGATGGTCAAATAGGCTGCATTGGCGGAGGAGTCCTTGGACCCCGTGAACCGGCCATTGCTGTTGGCATCATAGAGAAGGAATTTTGGGCTCTTTCCAGGGTGTTGTTGGTACCAGGATATGTAGTAACTGCCCACTTGGCTGTCTCGACTCATGGTACATGAGATCTTTGCTGATTGTCCCAGGGGAGACGATTGGGCAGCAGGTTGAGTCAAGGTGTACTGTGAATTGGCCCCTGAAATTCAAAAAGGAAGAGTGTGAAATTGCACCTGTCAACTACAGCAGTATCTTTTGAAGAAAAGCCCTAATTCAGATGCAGACTAGTGTGGTAACAGCCTCATCCACGCATCAGTGAGGTCCTCTGTGTGGATGTTGATGGGTCTGAAGCTGGCGTGGCCCTCATATCAGCATGAAATCACCTCTGCCGGTTGGCTTGATACTTGCCAAGCCCTGAATAGTGGCAGACATTAAGTCAGTAGTGAGAGCTCTTCCTAAATTACCTGTGCACCATATGAAGAAGAAGGCCAAGAGCAGAGACCACGCCATGATGGAGAACGGAGCTTTCTGGGAAACTCAGATTGGGAGACTTCAATGTTCCCTTTAAGGCCCCAGGAATCTGGGTCCACCCATTTATGCAAATTCAGCTTGCATCTTATTAGCTGCATTTGGATAAGAAGAATTGCCTTTGGAGGAAAGTCATGGTTTCATTTCCTCTTTTCATCTCTTGTTTTCTTCATCTCACTTTACTCTCCCAAACCTTCAAAGTTTACTTCCCATGATCCCCAGGCTATCCGGTCTGGTTATAGACCTTGTTCAGATACGGCTATAAAATGATGCTGGTTGTTCTCTTCTGTTGCAAGAGGTGCCTTGCCAGGCAAAGCAAGAAGGAAAAGGATTGACCACGAGGAGGTGAATTTGATGACCTGCCTTAGGCTTTTGCTCTTCAAGGGGGGTTCATCAACATATTGCCCTCATCTGGAACATATGAACAGATGGACACAGAGGTGATTCCAGGGTACACGGAAAGTGATATTTTCCTGCCTAATGTGCACAGATGCTCTTATGCAACCATTAAAACAGTTTGCAAAAGTGTTTAATGTTACTCATGATGATTTTCATGTCAGGAAAAGACCTTGTCCTAAGTGAGTCCTTGCTTGGCATCTTTCTCTCCTTTGCCTGCACTCAAAGCTCCGAGAAGAGATCGATCTGCCTTAGTCGAGACATCTGAGCTGCTCCAAGCTCAGATGTCTCGAAACTCAGGTGAGGGAGAACAAAAAGTAAACAGAACTCAGAAATAGTTCCAGGAACCCGTTCAGTTATTGTCCAGAGTGAGGTAGAACCTATCTTGAGAAAGAATCTTCAAGGAAGAGAGATTTATTTTGTTGACTCAGAAGAGTTCAGGTAGCCAAAGGATGGTGGTTTTCCATGAGGGCTTATCCATGGCTGAGAGGAACTCACCACCATTATAGATGATTATGAAAACAGCCCCTCTCTGCCGCATACAAAATAGCTCATTTTCCTTGAGATTCTGCCTGAACTTAAAAGGAGAGGATTGCTGCTTCAAGAACTGAAATTAATCAATGGACGCCTAAAAGCTGCTGCTACTTTCTCAGTTGGAGCTTTTGGTCTCAGTTCCTCTTGAGTCTGAATCACTGTGGAGCACACTACTAGGGTAATACCAGACAGCACAGTGATAAACAGCCTCATCTTCTGGCTGGATGTTGCTGATGGTCAAATTCCATTTATTTTGGTTGCTTTCCTTGGAGGCAGAGAACAAGGAGAGATGCTCCCAACATGTTGAGAGGTTTTTGGGCTTCTGGAGATTGAGCCAATGTGTTAATGCAAGTGAGCTTTATGGGGGGCTTCCTATAATAACCTCACTGGTTTCAGGTGCCATTTGCATGCCTAGCTCCTCCTCCTGCTTTCCTGCCTTCTCATTGGTCCATGTCTTGCAGCCGGGTGGAACTTTCAGACAGGGGAGGGTTCCTCCTTTTCTTGCCTGAAGCTCTCTGATGGACACTGCGATTCTGGGCTAGAGATCTGGGAGTCCTTGGAAGGGTCCCATTCAAGCTCTAACCAGCTCTGATCTTGCTTAGCCTCTTCAAGATCAGCCAACTGATTAGTTGAATCTAATGACCTGCCTTATGGTTTTCCTCTTTGTGAGCTTCATCAAGATGATGCTCTCTTCTGGAACATGTAATCACATGAGCACAGAGGTCATCCAGGGTTCATGGAAATCCATATTTTCCGGCATAAATAGCACAGTTGTCCTTATACTGCCATTAAAAATGTTGCAGAGGTCTCCTATGTTCCTCATGACGATTTACATTTCAGGAAAAGTTACAGTTTTACCTCTTCCCTGGAGAGTTTTTACATGGCATTCTTTCTCTCCTTTGCCTCAAGGACTCAAAGCTCATGGAAGAGGTAGATCTATCTTAGTCAAGACATCTGAGCTTCTCCAAGCCAGCAGAGAACATTGAGTTCCTTCAAGCAGCCCTTTGTCTTCCCTCCCTCTCAGTTTCTATCATCCAGCACTGATCACTGTCCCACACCTTGGAGTACCTTCTGCCTCATCTGTGCTTGGGCCCTAGAGATGCTTTGGTGGCCATGTTGCAAGAATCGGTGCCATAGAACGGATGTGAGATTCTCAGAGAAAATTGTTCGTAACTCCAGAGAAACATTTTCCTAAAGCCTTGGTAACATCCTCTAAGCTCATATCCCTGCACGCTGGTGTACCAGGTTTTTAGAGGAATTAGAAAAGAAGAATGACGAGAAATCTTCACAAGAAGAGATTCCAGAATATCAGAAAAGATCAGTCCCCTTTCAAAGGGTCTACAGAGCTACCCATGTTTAATTTGGTACTTCTTGCTACTGGTTATATACCATCAAATCCAGAATAAGTCTGAAACTTAGGTAAGAATGAAAAAAGTAAACAGAACTTAGAAATAGTTCCCGGAACTCATTCAATTATTGCCCAGAGTGAGGTCGACCTATCTTGAGCAAGTGTCTTCGATAGAAGAGAGTCTTATTTCATTAAGTCAGAAGAGCTCAGAAAGCCAAAGGGTGGTGCTTATCCAGGAGGGCTTATCCATGACTGAGAGGAACTAACCATGATCATAGATGATTATGAAGCCAGCTTCTCTCTGCCATTCATTAATATAACTCACGTTCCTGGAGATTTTGCCTGAACTAAAAAAGCAAAGGATTTTTGCTTGAAGAACTCAAATTAATAAATGGACTCCCAAATTCTGCTGCGCCTTTTTGCCTTGGAGGTTTTGGTCTCAGTTCCTCTTGAGTTTGTATCACTGTGGAGCACATTACTAGGGTGATACCACACACCACAATAATAATCAGCCTCATCTTCTGGCTGGATGTTGCTGATGGTCAAATACCATTTATTTTGGTTGCTTTCCTTGGAGGCAGAGAAGCGGCTGAGGTCTCCCGAGCCTGCGGTTGCACTGCTGTAGTAACCATAAAGGAATCTGGGAGAATTTCCTTCTTTTTGTTGATACCATGATTGGCTGTAAGATGTTACTTGTCCACTGCTCAGGGAACAAGAGAGTTTAACGGTCTGTCCAAGGGAAGGTGACATGGAAGATTCCTGAATCACTGTAGGCTGCGAAGTGGATCCTGGAGGAAGAATAATGCCATAAATGTGTGTTCTTGGGCTCAGTATTTGGGGAAAGGTCTTGTGTTGGGCTCTCCTTCACTCACCTGTGCACCAGACCCCAGAAGGACAAGGAGAGATGCTCCCAACATGTTGAGAAGTTTTTGGGCTTCTGGAGATTGAGCCAATGTGTTAATGCAAGTGAGCTTTATGGGGGGCTTCCTATATTAACCCCACTGGCTTCAGGAACCATTTGCATGCCTAGCTCCTCCTTCTGCCTTCCTGACCTCTCATTGGTCCATCTCTTCCAGCTGAGTAGAACTTTCAGACAGGGGAGGCTTCCTCCTTTTCTTGCCTGAAGCTCCCTTATAGACACTGCGATTCTGGGGACACCTTGGAAGGGTCCCATTCAAGCTTCTAGCAGCTGTGACCCTGCTTAGCTTTTTCAGGGTCAGCCATGTTCAGCCATGTTTATTGAAGTGTGTATTGAATGATTTGGATTCAGGAGGAGGGTGGGGAAAACAGTGTCCATAATCTCACTCTCCAGGTTTAAGACCTTGGACTTCAGAGGTAATCCTTCTGGAGGGCAGTAGTGTTACATCAGTGTTAATTCTGAAAAACTTTAAGGGCCTTATTAAAGAATGTGGAGTTTAGTGAAACAGCTCCTCCACGTGGTCATAGAAATCAACATTTCAGTTGATTTTCTCTTTCTGATTTAAACCTTCTCCTGAACCGTGCATCTTTTTTGACGACTATACACTCTAGGATTCAATGAAAATTGTATGTTCCCTTTTTTCTGTCCAGCAATAAACACAGAGATGGAAACGAATGTGGCTGAAGTCTCTGATTGGAATGATTTTCATCTGTCTGTCTATCTGTCTGTCTGTCTGTCTGTCTGTCTGTCTGTCTGTCATATTTATATAGCCAGCCATCTCACACAAAGTGACTCTGGGTGGCGTGCAGCAATTAAAAAGAATAAATACATAAAAAGAATTACAAATAAAATAGCTATAGAAGCACACAAAACAGGATGGGATGAAATTAATAAGGGAGCCATCGCAAAATCTTCCCAGTCCCCTGGGACCCCCAGGCCTGATCACCTAGCCAGGTCTTAAGGGACCTGCAGAACCTTGAGAGGGATGGAGCTAATCCCAGTTCTGGGGGGAGAAGAGTCCACAAGGCAGGCGCCATGGCAGAGAAGACCCCCTCCTGGGACCTGCCAAATGGAATTCTCTGGCAGACGGGACCCGCAGCATGCCTTCTCTGCCAGACCCGATGGGACGGGCTGATGTAACTGGGGAGAGGCGGTCCCTCAGGTAACCCAGCCCCATGCCATGAAGGGCTTTGAAGACCCAAGTCAGCACCTTGAATTGGACCCGGAAGCAAACCTGCAACCTGTGCAGCTCAGGGAGCAGAGGTGGAACATGTACCAGCCTAGGGACACACATAACTGCCTATGCCACTGCATTTTGCACCAGCTGAAGCTTCTGGATACTCTTCAAGGGCAGCCCCATGTAGAGTGCATTACAGAAACCCAAACAGATTGCCAGAAGTATGAGGAGCGAAACAAATATAATCCATTCCTCTTGTTTTACATAGGCTAAAGCTGAACTGGCACTTCTAGCCCATTTTCACCGAGACTGAGACAGGAATAGTGCTGGCTCTTAAATCTTTAGCCCAGGAACATTTCCCAACCCAGGCTGATGGTTAGTTCAGAACAGGAAGAAGCGGTTCTCCACCAAGCTGAAGGAGAAGACTTTGACTTGCTTCTACAGCTGTCTCTCACACAGTGGATCGCTCCAGTTGCTACCATTCCCATAACCACCAACACCATAGTACTCAGCCTCCTGATCAGCCTGTAGCCTGCAATGGTTAAACAGGCTGCACTGGCAGAGGTATTTTTGGATCCTGTGAACTGACCGTTACTGTTGGCATTTTGGAGAAGACTCTTCCCAGCCTTCTGTCAGTACCAAGATATAATGGCCCGCTTGTGTGTCTCGACTCATGGTTCATGAGATCTTTGCTGACTGTCCCAAGGGAGACGATTGGACAGCAGGTTGAGTCAAGGTGTACTGTGAATTGGCCCCTGAAATTCAAAAAGGAAGAGTGTGAAATAGAAATTGCACCTGTCAACTACAGCAGTATCTTTTGAAGAAAAGCCCTAATTCAGATGCAGACTAGTGTGATAACAGCCTCATCAATGCATCAGTTAGGTCTTTTGAAGAACAGCCCTAATTCCAATTCAGACCAGTGTGATAGCCTCATCCACATATCAGTCAGGTCCTTTTTGTGGATGTTGATGGGTCTGAAGCCAGCATGGCCCTCATATCAGCATGAAATCACCTCTGCCGGTTGGCTTGATATTTTCTAAGCCTTGAATACTGGCAGAGATTAATTCAGAAGTGAGAGCTCTTCCTAAATCACCTGTGCACCACATGAAGAAGAAGGCCAAGAGCAGAGACCACGCCATGATGGAGAACGGAGCTTTCTGGGAAACTCAGATTGGGAGACTGCAATGTTCCCTTTAAGGCCCCAGGAATCTGGGTCCACCCATTTATGCAAACTCAGCTTGCTTCTTATTAGCTGCATTCGGATAAGAAGAACTGCCTTTGGAGGAAAGACTTGGTTTCATTTCCTCTTTTCATCTCTCATTCCCCTCCAAAACCCTCAATGTATACGTCCCATAATCCCCAGGCTATGAGGTCTGGTTACATTCCTTGTTCAGATATGGCCATAAAGTGATGCTGGTTGTTCCCTTCTGTTGTGAGAGGTGGGTAGACAGGCAATGGCAGAAGGAATAGGGTGGACCACGAGGAGTTGAATCTAATGACCTGCCTTAGGGTTTTCCTCTTTGTGAGCTTCATCAAGATGATGCTCTCTTCTGGAACATGTAATCACATGAGCACAGAGGTCATCCAGGGTTCATGGAAATCCATATTTTCCGGCATAAATAGCACAGTTGTCCTTATACTGCCATTAAAAATGTTGCAGAGGTCTCCTATGTTCCTCATGACGATTTACATTTCAGGAAAAGTTACAGTTTTACCTCTTCCCTGGAGAGTTTTTACATGGCATTCTTTCTCTCCTTTGCCTCAAGGACTCAAAGCTCATGGAAGAGGTAGATCTACCTTAGTCAAGACATCTGAGCTTCTCCAAGCCAGCAGAGAACATTGAGTTCCTTCAAGCAGCCCTTTGTCTTCCCTCCCTCTCAGTTTCTATCATCCAGCACTGATCACTGTCCCACACCTTGGAGTACCTTCTGCCTCATCTGTGCTTGGGCCCTAGAGATGCTTTGGTGGCCATGTTGCAAGAATCAGTGCCATAGAACGGATGTGAGATTCTCAGAGAAAATTGTTCGTAACTCCAGAGAAACATTTTCCTAAAGCCTTGGTAACATCCTCTAAGCTCATATCCCTGCACGCTGGTGTACCAGGTTTTTAGAGGAATTAGAAAAGAAGAATGATGAGAAATCTTCACAAGAAGAGATTCCAGAATATCAGAAAAGATCAGTCCCCTTTCAAAGGGTCTACAGAGCTACCCATGTTTAATTTGGTACTTCTTGCTACTGGTTATATACCATCAAATCCAGAATAGGTCTGAAACTTAGGTAAGAATGAAAAAAGTAAACAGAACTTAGAAATAGTTCCCGGAACTCATTCAATTATTGCCCAGAGTGAGGTCGACCTATCTTGAGCAAGTGTCTTCGATAGAAGAGAGTCTTATTTCATTAAGTCAGAAGAGCTCAGAAAGCCAAAGGGTGGTGCTTATCCAGGAGGGCTTATCCATGACTGAGAGGAACTAACCATGATCATAGATGATTATGAAGCCAGCTTCTCTCTGCCATTCATTAATATAACTCACGTTCCTGGAGATTTTGCCCGAAGTAAAAAAGCAAAGGATTTTTGCTTGAAGAACTCAAATTAATAAATGGACTCCCAAATTCTGCTGCGCCTTTTTGCCTTCGAGGTTTTGGTCTCAGTTCCTCTTGAGTTTGTATCACTGTGGAGCACATTACTAGGGTGATACCACACACCACAATAATAATCAGCCTCATCTTCTGGCTGGATGTTGCTGATGGTCAAATACCATTTATTTTGGTTGCTTTCCTTGGAGGCAGAGAAGCGGCTGAGGTCTCCCGAGCCTGCGGTTGCACTGCTGTAGTAACCATAAAGGAATCTGGGAGAATTTCCTTCTTTTTGTTGATACCATGATTGGCTGTAAGATGTTACTTGTCCACTGCTCAGGGAACAAGAGAGTTTAACGGTCTGTCCAAGGGAAGGTGACATGGAAGATTCCTGAATCACTGTAGGCTGCGAAGTGGATCCTGGAGGAAGAATAATGCCATAAATGTGTGTTCTTGGGCTCAGTATTTGGGGAAAGGTCTTGTGTTGGGCTCTCCTTCACTCACCTGTGCACCAGATTGCCAGAAGGACAAGGAGAGATGCTCCCAACATGTTGAGAAGTTTTTGGGCTTCTGGAGATTGAGCCAATGTGTTAATGCAAGTGAGCTTTATGGGGGGCTTCCTATATTAACCCCACTGGCTTCAGGAACCATTTGCATGCCTAGCTCCTCCTTCTGCCTTCCTGACCTCTCATTGGTCCATCTCTTCCAGCTGAGTAGAACTTTCAGACAGGGGAGGCTTCCTCCTTTTCTTGCCTGAAGCTCCCTTATAGACACTGCGATTCTGGGGACACCTTGGAAGGGTCCCATTCAAGCTTCTAGCAGCTGTGACCCTGCTTAGCTTTTTCAGGGTCAGCCATGTTCAGCCATGTTTATTGAAGTGTGTATTGAATGATTTGGATTCAGGAGGAGGGTGGGGAAAACAGTGTCCATAATCTCACTCTCCAGGTTTAAGACCTTGGACTTCAGAGGTAATCCTTCTGGAGGGCAGTAGTGTTACATCAGTGTTAATTCTGAAAAACTTTAAGGGCCTTATTAAAGAATGTGGAGTTTAGTGAAACAGCTCCTCCACGTGGTCATAGAAATCAACATTTCAGTTGATTTTCTCTTTCTGATTTAAACTTTCTCCTGAACCGTGCATCTTTTTTAACGACTATACACTTTAGGATTCAATGAAAATTGTATGTTCCCTTTTTTCTGTCCAGCAATAAACACAGAGATGGAAATGAATGTGGCGGAAGTCACTGATTGGAATGATTTTCATCTGTCTGTCTATCTGTCTGTCTGTCTGTCTGTCATATTTATATAGCCAGCCATCTCACACAAAGTGACTCTGGGTGGCGTGCAGCAATTAAAAAGAATAAATACATAAAAAGAATTACAAATAAAAAAGCTATAGAAGCACACAAAACAGGAGGGGATGAAATTAATAAGGGAGCCATCGCAAAATCTTCCCAGTCCCCTGGGACCCCCAGGCCTGATCACCTAGCCAGGTCTTGAGGGACCTGCAGAACCTTGAGAGGGATGGAGCTAATCCCAGTTCTGGGGGGAGAAGAGTCCACAAGGCAGGCGCCATGGCAGAGAAGACCCCCTCCTGGGACCCGCCAAATGGAATTCTCTGGCAGACGGGACCCGCAGCATGCCTTCTCTGCCAGCCCCATGTAGAGTGCATTACAGAAACCCAAACAGATTGCCAGAAGTATGAGGAGCGAAACAAATATAATCCATTCCTCTTGTTTTACATAGGCTAAAGCTGAACTGGCACTTCTAGCCCATTTTCACCGAGACTGAGACAGGAATAGTGCTGGCTCTTAAATCTTTAGGCCAGGAACATTTCCCAACCCAGGCTGATGGTTAGTTCAGAACATTGGTCCACCTCTTCCAGCCGAGTTGAACTTTCAGACAGGGGAGGCTTCCTCCTTTTGTTGGCTGCAGCTCTCTGATAGACACTGCGATTCTGGGCTACAGATCTGGGAGTCTTTGGAAGGGTCCCATTCAAGCTTCTAGCAGCTCTGACCCTGCTTAGCTTCTCCAGGATCAGCCTTGTTTATTGAAGAGTGGATTGGCTGATGTGGATTCAGGAGGTGGGGAAAAGTGTGTTCATAATGTCACTCTCTGGGTTTAAGACCTTGGGTTTCAGGGGACAGAAGCGATCCTTCCAGATGGCTGTAGCCTTATGTAAGTGCTACTTCTGAAAAGATTTTAAGGACCATATTAAATTATGTGGAATATAGTGGAAGAGCCCCTCCATGTGGTCACACAGAGGAGGATATCAGCTAATTTCCTGTTTCTAGCTTAAACCCTCTTCTGAAACCTGCATCTTTTCTCTAATACTGGAATATTCCATTAAAGTTAGATGTTCCTTTCTTTCTGTCCAGTGGGAACCAATACTTTTGGACACAAAATCCAAGTCTTTAGGTGGCTTGGCCAAAGTGGAGAAGAATTTATTCTGCAAATGAAGTTTTAAATGTTGTCGTTTTCTTTGTAATACTTCATTTAATTTAGAGGGTGCAGCTCACAGGACTTCCCTGCTGTTTTTTCTTGGAGCCTTGTGGCTCAGTGAATATATGAGGAAAATATGAGGAACGAAACAAATATAATCCGGTCCTATTATTTTGTACAGGTTAAAGCTGAACTGGCACTCCTAGCCCAAGTTCACCGAGTCTGAGACAGGCATTGTGTTGGCTCTTAAATCTTTAGCCCAGGAACATTTCCCAACCCAGGCTGATGGTTAGTTCAGAACGGGAAGAAACGGTTCTCCACCAAGCTGAAGGAGAAGACTTTGACTTGCTTCTGCAGCTGTCTCTCACACAGTGGATCGCTCCAGTTGCTACCATTCCCATAACCACCAACACCATAGTACTCAGCCTCCTGATCAGCCTGTAGCCTGCAATGGTTAAACAGGCTGCACTGGCAGAGGTATTTTTGGATCCTGTTGGCATTTTGGAGAAGACTCTTCCCAGCCTTCTGTTAGTACCAACATGTTATAACTGTCCGCTTGTCTGTCTCCATGCGTGGTTCATGAGAACTTTGCTGATTGTCCTGATGGAGGTGGTTGTTTAGAAGGGTGAGTTCAGGTGTACTGTGACTTGACACCTGAACATATAAAGGGAAAGATTGAAGATGGGCATCCTAGATATTCACGATTGGAGTATCTTCTGAAGATCTGTTCTCACTGAAATTCAGACCAGTGTTATAACAGCCTCATCTACACATGAGTCATATATATAGATCGATTCTGATGGGTTTGAAGGCATCAAACCCAGTGTGGCGGACCTATCCGAATCAAACCAGATTTGCAGGTGACCTTGATGCTTTCCAAGTGTTGAATATTGGCAAGATTAATTCAGGAATGATCATTCTTTCTAAATTACCTGGGCAGCCTATGAAGAAGAGGCGAAGGAGCAGAGCCCGAATCATGGTGGAGAATGGAGCTTTCCAGGAGATGGGAAGACTCGGTTCTTCCTTTTCAATCCCTTGGAATCTGGCCCTGGCCATTGATGCAAATTCAGCTTGATTCTGATTAGCTGCATTTGGATACAAACTATTGCACTGGGAGGAAAAGGCAAAGTATCCTCTTCCTCTTCCTCGGTTTCTTTCTTCTTTCCTACATCTCTCTTTCCTCCCTCAGACCTTCGTCCTGTGGTTCCTACTTTAGTTGAGATAGCAGGTGTAATGATTGCATTAGACCACTGAATTTGTCATTGCCCTATTCTTGCCACCTCAGCAGTCAAAGGAGAGACCACTCACGTTTTTGAAATAGGGCATCATGGATGTTGCACTTTAACAGTCAGGATTCACATGGCTCTTTCCCCCTGGATACCACCTTTTCTTAGCAGGTCATCTGAGAGCAGCCACTGGGTGTGGAACCAACCTAGCAAAATGTTCTGTGTTAGACAGCCAATGAATTTTTCAGATGAGGTGTTGAATTAAACAGCATAGGAGAAAGTGGTGTTGCATTAATGCAGTCTTTCCCTACTGGGTACTCCCCAGGGAGATTGGACTCCCCCCACCCCCAAGTAATGTATAGGCAACATGGTGTGTTTGCAGACATATGCAGATAAAACCATAAACACAATGCCAAGTGTTTTCTTCTGTTGCAACAGGTGGGTGGCCAAGCAAGGCAAGAAGAAGCAGAATTGGACTCGAGGAAGTTTTGTGATGTATGGCCTTATGGTCCTGCTCCTGCATCCTAAATAGGTTGCACACATCTAGAACCTCTAGAGTAATCACATGGACATGACGGAGAAGCAGAAAGCCATATTTTCCTCCATAGTGTGCACAGTTGGCATTATGCAACAAATAGAAAGTGGCAAAAGTCTCCTATGTTCCTCAAGATGAGTTACATCTCAAGAAATATCTGGGTGTGTCTGTGGAAGAGTGAGGGGAGGAGGAATCACAGGGAGATGAAGGGTCTTGGAGGTCAGGATCCATAATTTAGACCTCACCCTAGAGAGAATCCTTGCTTGCCAATCTTTCTCTCCTTTGGCTGCCCTTGAACCCTTGGAAGAGGGAGACCTTCCTTGCTGGAGGCAGTTGACCTTCTCCACGTCAGCGTAAAAGATGACTGCCTTAGAAGGAGGTTTTTGTCCTACTTCCCCTGCGGGCCTCTGGCTATCCTCATATATGATGAGAACAGGAGGAGTCCCAGGCTTCTGCTGGTACCAGTGAACATTTTTGCTTCCAATGTTGTTACCTGAGCAAGTGATTCTTCTGTTTTGCCCCAGAGACATAGACACGGATGGCAGCTGCGTCAGGAGATACTGGGCAAAGGAACCTGCCAAAAGAATCAAAATATTTGATCTTCTGTGAATTACTCCATTCCCTGATTGTTCTCCTTGGCTTCCTTTATTTGGTCAATGAAACAAAGTCGACAAAGAAATGAAGGATTTGTTTTCATCTTTTTCTTCTCCTCCTGCAAGCCCCCTGGAGGATCACATGGACAGCATATGGTTTTCTGCATTCGGCCCTGAACAGAACCTCGCGAGACACAGGCTCAGGAGAAAGGTAGTTTCCTCAGGCATAAAGCGTAGCGGTTACGGACAAAGCCAGGACTGGATGGGCGCGGCTCCTTACAGTCGTTTTACAGGGTTCCCCCCTTGACCGGCGGTGACCCTTCGCTTCCACCCCTTGCCCTTGCCCTGGGCTGCCCATCTGTTCGTGGCGATCTTCCTTCCCCTCGCCTTGACGGCAGATTCAGTCGGTTTCTATTGTGCTCTGATACAAGATTGTCTTATTGATAGAAGACAATAATAGGGGAACACAAAAAGAAGAATACAAAGAAAGAAAGACACCCCCCCCAAAAGGCCAAATTCTAAAGCAGCATTTGCTGATGGTGGTCTCTGTTGTACAGCATTTATCTCCTTTCATGGAGAGATACAGAACTGGATTGATAGAAATAAAATGCAGATAAAGTCAAAGGTTGAAATCAATTAACAGCTTTTGGGAGAAATCGCTCCAGGAAATTCTTTTTCTTCTACCTGAGCAATAAGCAAAGGTTCCTTTATTTAGTCCTGGACCTCCTTCACCAAGTTCACCATCATCTAGAAGAGGGTTGAAACTTAGAGAAAAGTAGCTAAAAAGAAAACAGTTCTCAGAAACGATCGCAGGCCTCTGGAAGAGTTTGGCCGATCTTTTGAGCAAGGGACCACAAGGCAAGTGAGTTTCATCTCGTTGACTCAGAAGAGTTCAGGAAGGCATGAGGGCTATGCAGGCTTAAAGGTGACTTGGAGGAAATGGGTAGGGTCGCACAGGAATAGGAGGGCAGCCCCTCTCTGCCATTCCTTAAAACAGACGACCGGCACTGAGGCCTCTGTCTGAGCCTAAGAGACAAGGGCTGCTGACTGAAGAACTGAATTGAACGAATCGGTTCCAGCAAGCTGCTGCTGCTGTTTGCATTGGAGGTTTTGGTCTCAGTTCCTCTTGAGTCTGTACCACTGTGGAGCACACTACTAGAGCCATACCAGACAGCACAGTAATAAACAGCCTCATCTTCCGGCTGGACGTTGCTGATGGTCAAATACCATTTATTTTGGTTGCTTTCCTTGGAGGCAGAGAAGCGGCTGAGGTCTCCAGAGCCGGCGGTGGCACTGCTGTAGTAATAATAAAGGAATCTGGGAGGACTTCCTTCTTTCTGTTGCAGCCATGATTGGCCGTAAGATGTTACTTGTCCACTGCTCAGGGAACAAGAGAGTTTAACGGTCTGTCCAAGGGAAGGTGACATGGAAGATTCCTGAATCACTGTAGGTTGAGAACTGGATCCTGGAGGAAGAAGAATGCTATAAATTTGGGCAATTTCGGCTCAGTATTTGGGGAAAGGAGTTGTGTTGGTTTCTCCTTCACTCACCTGTGCACCAGATGCCCAGAAGGACAAGGAGAGATGCTCCCAACATGTTGAGAGGTTTTTGGGCTTCTGGAGATTGAGCCAATGTGTTAATGCAAGTGAGCTTTACTGGGGGCTTCCTATAATAACCTCACTGGCTTCAGGTGGCATTTGCATGCCTAGCTCCTCCTCCTGCTTTCCTGACTTCTCATTGGTCCATGTCTTCCAGCTGAGTGGAACTTTCAGACAGGTGAAGGTTCCTCCTTTTCTTGCCTGAAGCTCTCTGATGGACACTGCGATTCTCGGCTAGAGATCTGGGAGTCCTTGGAAGGGTCCCATTCAAGCTCTAACCAGCTCTGATCTTGCTTAGCCTCTCCAGGATCAGCCATGTTCAGCCATGTTTATGGAAGAGTGGATTGGCTGATGTGGATTCAGGAGGAGGGTGGGGAAACAGTGTTCATAATCTCACCCTCCAGGTTTAAGCCCTTGGGCTTCAGGGGACAGAGGTCATCCTTCTACAGTAGCCTTATGTCAGTGTTAATTCTGAAAAGATTTTAAGGAGGTTATTACAGAATGTGGAATATAGTGGAAGAGCTCCTCCATGTGGTCACAGAGAGGAAAATATCAGCTAATTTTCCCCTTCTAACTTAAACTTTGTTCGGAAACCTGCCTCTTTTCTTCAGTGATGGAATACTTGAATGTTCCACTAAAGTTAGATGTTCCTTCGTTCCTGTCCATTTGGGGCCAATACCTTTGGACATAAAATCCAAGTCTTAGGTGGTTTAGGCAAAGTGGAGAAGAAGTTATACTGCAAATGAATTTTACGTTTTGCCCTTTTCTTTGTAAGACTTTGTTTTGTGTAAAGGATGCAGCTGTTAGGGCTTCCCTGATGTTTCTTCTTGCAGCCTTGTGGCTTTCTGAGTCACAATCAATTACAGCCCTTCCCACACTGAGATCCACAAAGCCGGAAAGAAAATGAATGATGCTCCCTCCATGTTTTCAATTCCCATCAGAAGGAAGCAACGTGCACAGCAGGCCAGAGATGGAGAAAGGTGGCTGAGGTCTCCAGAGGCTAGAGCTGCATTACTGTATGAGTGGGACAGATGATGTTCTTCAGCCTTGCAGTAACCAGAAATCATTGGTATTTCTCAAGAGTTCTCATTAACTACACTAAAGAATGTAAAACTTTAATGCAAGGTTTGCCTCATATGATCACTGAAGTGAGCATATCAATTGATTTTTTTCTTTTAAACCTAATTTTAAACCATTCACAGGTCTTCTATATTTATCACAAATTCCTATATTTATCCCAATAGTTTTCATGTCAAGAATTCTGTATGTGTGTCTGGGTCTGGGGGAGGGAGTTAGGGGAAGAAATGAGAAGGAGATAAAGGTTTTTGAGGTCCAGATCCATAATTTAGACTTCATGCTAAGGAGAATCTTTGTTTAGCATTCTTCCTCTCCTTTGCCTGCCCTCAACGCCCTTGGAAGAAGAAGATCTTCCTTGCAGGTGACAGGTGAACTTCTCCAAGGCATCAGAGAACAATTTGCTCCTTTGAAGCAGCCATTTCTCTTCCCTCCCTCTCAGTTTGTATTACTCTGCACTGGTCACTGTCCAACACCTGGAAGTATATTCTGCCTCAGTTACTTCTCAAAAGATCTCAAAAAGTACACAAAAGAATGTGAATTATAATGCAAGATTTCCTTCATATGGTCACAGAAATGAGCATATCAGTTGGGTTTTTTTAAAAAACGTATTTTAAAACCTTTGACAGTTCTCCTATATTTATCACCATTGGTGTCATGTGAAGAATTCTACATGGTGGGCTGGGTTAGGGGAGAAAAGGAAAAGGAGATGAAGACTCTTGGAGATCACGATCCATAACTTAGAGCTCACCCTAGAGAGAGTCCTTGCCTGGCATTCTTTCCCTCCTTTGCCTGCACTCGAAGCCCTTGGAAGAGGCAGATCTTCGTTCCAGGAGACAGTTGAACTTCTGCAAGCCATCAGAGAACATGGAGCTCCTTTGAAGCAGCCATTTCTCATTGCTTCCTCTTAGTTTGTACTACTCTGCACTGATCACTGTTCCACACCTGGGAGTATATTCTGCCTCATCCTGTCCTTGGACCCTAGAAATGCTTTGGGTGGCTGTGTTGCAGGAAATGGTGCCAGAGAATAGGTCTGAGATCCTTGTGGTCCCTCCTCTATCCTCATATATGATGAGGAGAGGACCTTTCTCAAGATCTATTGATATCATGGAACAGCCTTTCTCCCAATGTTGTTTATTGCTTATTGAATGTTTATTGAATGTTTATTGAACTGCTGATTTGCAAAATTCAGAGAAAAACTCTTCTAAAGCTCTGGTAACATTCTCTAAGATCATATCCCCCTTGTCTAGCGAGTTTTTCAAAGAGTTAGAAAAGAAGCATTAGGAGAAGAAGAAAACAAGGAGAGATTCCAATGCATCATAGTATATTTGTCTCTTTTCAGATGCTCTACAAACCTTCCCATATTTGTGATGAGCAAAACCCATCAGAATCATTCACATCTTTTTTCTTTTGTTTAAAACTCTATTAAAACTTGATGCAATTACAGATCTTTGGGTTCGCCAAGGCTGAGATCATAACACTGCTGGCTCTTAAACCATCAGTGCGTGAAAGGTTATCAGGCCAGGTGGATGCTGAGTTCAGGGCAGAACGAAATGCTTCTCCAACCAGCTCAGGAGAAAGATTTTGTCTCACTTCTGCAACCGACTGTATCACTGTGTTTACCTCCAGGTACTACCACTCCCATAAGCACCAGCACAGTAGTAATCAGCCTCATCATCAGCCTGGAGGCCGGCAATGGTCAAATAGGCTGCATTGGCGGAGGAGTCCTTGGACCCCGTGAACCAGCCATTGCTGTTCGCACCATAGAGAAGGTATTTGGGGCTCTTTCCAGGGTGTTGTTGGTACCAGTATATGTTGTGACTGCCCACTTGGCTTTCTCGGCTCATGGTACATGAGATCTTTGCTGATTGTCCCAGGGGAGATGATTGGGCAGCAGGTTGAGTCAAGGTGTACTGTGAATTGGCCCCTGAAATTCAAAAAGGAAGACTGTTAAAAGAAAAAAAAAGGCACGCCATGATGGAGAACGGAGCTTTCTGGGAAACTCAGATTGGGAGACTTCAATGTTCCCTTTAAGGCCCCGGGAATCTGGGTCCACCCATTTATGCAAACTCAGCTTCCATCTTATTAGCTGCGTTTGGATAAGAAGAACTGCCTTTGGAGGAAAGTCATGGTTTCATTTCCTCTTTTCACCTCTTGTTTTCGTCATCTCTCATTCCCCTCCAAAACCTTCAAGGACACTTCCCACGATCTCCCAGTTATCCAGTGTGGTTACAAGCCTTGTTGAGATATGGCTATAAGATGATGCTGGTTGGTCTATTCTGTTGTGAGAGGTTTCTAGCCAAACAAAGCCAGATGGAAAAGAATTGACCACCAGGAGTTGAATCTTATGACTTGCCTTAGGGTCTTGCTCTTTGAGAGGCGTCATTAAGATATTGCTCTCAACTGGAACATACAGTCAGATGGACACAAGGGCAACCCAGCATACACAAAACATAATCTTTTCCTGCATAATGTGTACAAATACACTTAGGCAATCATTAAAATATTTTGAAAAAGTGTTTTATGTTCCTCATGATGATTTTCATGTAGTAAAAGGCCTTGTCCTTCATTTTTAGGACTTGTATCGCTCCACTTTGTCTACCAAGTTGTTAGAAGAGTTAGAAAAGAAGAATTAGAAGAAATATTTAACAAGGAGGGATTCCAACAGATCAGAAAATATCATTCCCTTCTAAAGGGTCTACAAAGCCTTCCTTACTGAATCAGGTACTTCTTCCTACTGATTATTTCCCATCAAATCCAGAATACAGTTGAACTTCAGATAAGAGTGAACAAAAGTAAGCAGAAACCATGAACTCCTTCAATTATTGTCCAGAATGAGATCA
Organism: Python bivittatus; assembly: GCF_059951505.1. Taxonomy (NCBI): domain Eukaryota; kingdom Metazoa; phylum Chordata; class Lepidosauria; order Squamata; family Pythonidae; genus Python; species Python bivittatus. The sequence goes on from NW_028277038.1 coordinate 7,479,269, forward strand.
ACCTATCTTGAGCAAGTGTCTTCAAGGGAAGAGAGTCTTATTTCATTAACTCAGAAGACTTCGGTAAGCCAAAGGATGGTGCTTACCCATGAGGGCTTATCTATGACTGAGAGGAAATCATTAAGATCATGCAGGATTATGAAAGCAGCCCCTCTCTGCCATTCATCAAAATAGCTCATGGTCCTTGACTTTTTTGCCTGAACCTGAAAGGAAAGTTTTTCTGCTTGGAGGATTGAAATTAATCAGTGGACTGATAAAAGCTGCTGCTACTTGTTGAGTTGGAGGTTTTGGTCTCAGTTCCTCTTGGGTTTGTATCACTGTGGAGCACACTACTAGGGCCATACCAGACAGCACAGTAATAACCAGCCTCATCTTCCGGCTGGACGTTGCTGATGGTCAAATACCATTTATTTTGGTTGCTTTCCTTGGAGGCAGAGAAGCGGCTGAGGTCTCCCGAGCCTGCGGTTGCACTGCTGTAGTAACGATAAAGGTATCTGGGAGAATTTCCTTCTTTTTGTTGATACCATGATTGGTAATAAGATGTTACTTGTCCACTGCTCAGGGAACAAGAGAGTTTAACGGTCTGTCCAAGGGAAGGTGACATGGAAGATTCTTGAATCACTGTAGGCTGAGAACGGGATCCTGGAGGAAGAATAATGCTATAAATGTGTGTTCTTGGGCTTATTATTTGGGGAAAGGACTTGTGTTGGTTTCTCCTTCACTCACCTGTGCACCAGATTGCCAGAAGGACAAGGAGAGATGCTCCCAACATGTTGAGAAGTTTTTGGGCTTCTGAAGATTGAGCCAATGTGTTAATGCAAGTGAGCTTTATGGGGGGCTTCCTATAATAACCCCACTGGTTTCAGGTGCCATTTGCATGCCTAGCTCCTCCTCCTGCTTTCCTGCCTTCTCATTGGTCCATGTCTTGCAGTCGAGTGGAACTTGCAGACAGGAGATGCTTCCTCCTTTTCTTGCCTGAAGCTCCCTTATAGACACTGCGATTCTGGGCTACAGATCGGGGAGTCCTTGGAAGGGTCCCATTCAAGCTTTAACCAGCTCTGACCCTGCTTAGCTTTTTCAGGATCAGCCATGTTCAGCCATGTTTATAGATGAGTGGATTGTGTCATTTGGATTCAGGAGGAGGGTGGGATAAATCGTGTTCCTAATCTCACTCTCCAGGTTTAAGACCTCGGGTTTCAGAGGACACAGGTGCTGTAGTCTTATGTCAGTGTTAATTCTGAAAAGATTTTAAGGAGGACATTACAGAATGTGGAAGATAGTGGAAGAGCTCCTCCATGTGGTCACAGCAAGGAGAAAATCAGCAAATTTTCTCTTTCTAGCTGAAACCTTCTTCTGAAACCTGCATCTTTTCTTTAATGATGGAACACTTGAATATTCCATTAAGGGTAGATGCTCCTTTTTTCCTGCCCAGTGGGAACCAACACTTTTGGGCACAAAATCCAAGTCTTTAGGTTGTTTGGCCAAAGTGGATAAGAATTTAAACTGCAAATATGGTTTTAAATCTTGTTTTCTTTGTGAGACGTTTTTTGTTTAAAGGATGCGGCTCTGAGGAGTTCCCTTATGTTTGATCTTGCAGACTTTTGTCTCTGTGAATCTACTACAGCCTTTCCTACGGTGATATCTACAAAGCTGGAAAGAAAAGAAATGATCCTCTCCCCATGTTTTCAGCTGCCATCTGAAGGGGGCAACATGCATGCCAGGCCAGACAAGGAGAAAAGTGGCTGAGGTCTCCAAAGCCTGGAGCTGCATTGATGTTTGAGTGGAATGGATGAAGTTCTTCAGCCTTGTAATAGCCAAGATCATTGTTATTTCTCAAAAGATCTCAAAAACTACATTAAAGAAGGAAACTCTAATGCAAGATCTGCCTCCTATGGCCATTGAAGTGAGCATATCAATTGATTTTTTTTCTTTTAAGCCTCATTTTAAAACCTCTCCCAGGTCTTCTATATTTATCACAAATTCCTATATTTATCACAGTGGTTTTCATGTCAAGAATTCTGAATGTGTGTTTGGGGCTGGGGGAGTTGGTTAGGGGAAAAATGAAAAGGAGATGAAGGCTCTTGGAGGACCGGATCCATAATTTAGACCCCTAGAGATACTTCTTGCTTAGAATTCTTTCTCTCCTTTGACTGCCCTCGAAGACCTTGGAGGAGGGAGATCTTCCTTTCAGGAGACAGTTGAAGTTCCCCAAGCAATCAGAGAACACTGAGCTCCTTTGAAGCAGCCATTTGTCTTCCCTCCCTCTCAGTTTTTGCACACCTGGGAGTATATTCTGCCTCATCCTGCACTTGAACCATAGACAGGCTTCAGGTGGCCGTGTTGAACGAGATGGTGCCAAAGAAACAGTCTGAGATCCTTGTGGACCCTTTTCTGTCCAAATATATGATGAGGAAAGGACCTTTCTCAGGAACTGTTGATATCAGGGAACAGTCTTTCTCCCAATGTTTTTTCTTGAACAACCGATTTGCAAAATTCAGACAAAATGTTTTCCAAAGCCCTGGTAACATTCTCTAAGCTCATATCCTTCCACTTTGTATACTAAGAAGCATTAGGAGAACCAGAAAACAAGGAGAGATTCCAATGTGTCAGAAAATATCAGTCCCCTTTCAAAGAATCTGCAAAGCTACCAATGTTTAATTTGGTACTTCTTGCTACGTATTATATCTGAACAAACCCAGAATAGGTTTGAAACTCAGGTAAGAGTGAATAAAAAGTAAACAGAACTCAGAAATAGTTCCAGGAACTCATTCAATTATTGCCCAGAGTGAGATCGAGCAAGTCTCTTCAAGGCAAGAGAGTCTTATTTCATTACGTCAGAAGAGTTTGGAAAGCCAAAGGATGGTGATTATCTGTGAGGGCTTAACCATGATGGAGACAAAATCATTACGAACATAGACGATTATGAAACCAGCCTCTCTCTGCCATTCACTGAAATAACTAATGTCCTGGAGATTTTCCCTGAACTAAAAAAGGAGAGGATTTCTGCTTGAGGAACTGCAATTAAGCAATGGACTCGTATGAGCTGCTGCTACATTTTGCCTTGGAGGTTTTGGTCTCAGTTCCTCTTGAGTTTGTATCACTGTGGAGCACATTACTAGGTAAATACCAAACAGAACAGAAATAACCAGCCTCATCTTCTGGCTGGACGTTGCTGATGGTCAAATACCATTTATTTTGGTTGCTTTCCTTGGAGCCAGAGAAGCGGCTGAGGCCTCCAGAGCCTACGTCTGTACTGGTGTAGTAACGATAAACTAATCTGGGAGGACTTCCTTCTTTTAGTTGAATCCATGTTTGCTCATAAGGTTTTACTTGTCCACTGCTCAGGGAACAAGAGAGTTTAACTGTCTGTCCAAGGGAAGGTGACATGGAAGATTCTTGAATCACTGTAGGCTGAGAACGGGATCCTGGAGGAAGAATAATGCTATAAATGTGTGTTCTTGGGCTTATTATTTGGGGAAAGGACTTGTGTTGGGTTGTCCCTCACTCACCTGTGCACCAGACCCCCAGAAGGAGAAGGAGAGATGCTCCCAACATGTTGAGAAGTTCTCAGGCTTCTGATGATTGAGCCAATGTGTTAATGCAAGTGAGATTTGTGGGGGGCTTCCTATATTAACCCCACTGACTTCAGGATCCATTTGCATGCCTAGCTCCTCCTCCTGCTTTCCTGACTACTCATTGGTCCATCTCTTCCAGCTGAGTGGAATTTTCAGACAGGGGAGGGTTCCTCCTTTTCTTGCCTGAAGCTCCCTTATAGACACTACGATTCTGGGCTACAGATCGGGGAGTCCTTGGAAGGGTCCCATTCAAGCTTCTAGCAGCTCTGACCCTGCTTAGCTTCTTCAGGATCAGCCATGTTCAGCCATGTTTATTGATGAGTGGATTATCTGATTTGGATTCAGAAGAAAGGTGGGAAAAATCGTGTTCATAATCTCACTCTCCAGGTTTAAGACCTTGAGCTTCAGGGGACACAGGTGATCTTTTGCTGTAGTCTCACGTCAGTGTTAATTCTGAAAAGATTTTAAGGACCATATTAAAGAATGTGGAGTTCAGCGGAAGAGCTCCTCCATGTTGTCATAGAAATAAGCATTTCAGTTTATTTTCTCTTTCAGATGTAAACTTTCTCCTGAACCGTGCATTCAATGAAAATTGTATGTTCCTTTTTTCCTGGCCAGCAATGAAAATGATTTTGAGTACCAAATCCAAGGGTTTCAATGGTGTGACCACAATGTTGAAGGATTACACTACAGCAGAGTTTTTCAGTGATGCATATTTCTCTTGAAAGTTTATTTTGTGCAAAATGGTTTTTTTAAGGAACACACTGTTGGAAGTTGCCTGAAGTTTCTTTGTGCAGCCTTATGGCACAGGCAATCACACGTTACTGCAGCTATTCTAGCATACAGACTCATGACGCTTGAAAGAAGAGGAGTGATGCTCCCACCCTGCGTTCAGCGACTATCAGAAGTGAACAAAATGGGTCCAAGCCTCCTTGGGGAGACCTTTTTGGCATCCCACTGTGTGTGTATGGGTAGATAGAGATATAAGTAGACAAAAATATAAACAGAGAGATGGAAATGATTGTGTCTGAAGTCACTGATTGGAATGATTTTTGTCTATCTATCTTGAAGGGTGAGATGGGCACCATACAAATTTAATAAATAAATCTATCATCTATCTATCTATCTATCTATCTATCTATCTATCTATCTATCTATCTATCTATCTATCATATTTGCGAATCCTAATTCAGAGTAGAGTTTTACACTTAGAAAAATTTCACCAAATCTTTAGGAAAGTCTTTACTTCGTCAGTGCAACTAAGTCAATGAAGAAATTAAGGATCGTTTTCATCTTTTTCTTCTCCTCTTGTAAGCCCCCTCGATGATCAAATAGATAGAAGGCAGGTATTTGTAAAAGCCTGAGTAAGTTTTGGAGGGTCAAATAGAGAAATCCCAGAATACAATAATAGGGAAATGCAAAAAGAAGAATACAATAAAAGGAAGGGGGAAAAACCCCAAAGGCCAAAGTCTAATGCAGAATTTGCTGAAGGTGGTGCTTTTGTAAAGAATGTAGCTGTTTTCATGGAAATCTACAGGACACCATTCACTGAATTAAAATGATGATACAATCAAAGATGGCCGTCAGTTGACAGCTTTTGGGAGAAGTCACTCCAGGAAATTCTTTTTTTCTGCTACCTGAGCAATAAGTGAGGAGGGTGAGGAGAAGGGAGACTGAAAGCATGGTGAGAAAATCAGAAGCTTCCCTTGCAGGGGAGAAGGTGGTTCTGAGTTGGGTTCTCCTGATCCTTTTATCTCCCTTTCTTTTGCAAATCATTTGCATTCAAATCATCTCCTCTTGTAAAAAGCATTCAGACCTTATTTCTGCACCAGTTACCTATAGATACATCTAACAGTTGAGAGGAAATCTCTATTTAATTGCAGTGACTGTATCCCTGAATGTGTTTTATCAAAGTTGCAAGCACTTTGAATGTTCCTGGAGCATTGGATTGATTGACTTAAGTTTTAGAAAGAGAGAATCAGGTTTGTTCAGTGTCCCAGCCGGGGATGGAGAATTTGGGGTGATCTCTTTGTGTGTGGGAGAGAGAAAGGTCAGCTAGCTGGGATAGATAGGTGGTGGGGTTAACTGTAGGAGAAAGAGTGAGCTACAAACTTTCCTAAAGCATTGGTGAAATTCTCTCAGTGTCTGACTCAACTCTGAATGTGGACATTTTGGAAGAATGGGAAAGCAAGGAGAGATTTCATCCCATTGGACACACTCAATCCACGTTTAAGGGGTCCACAAATGTTCTCTTATTTAGTCTGGGACGTCCATCACCAAGTTCACCTGGTTTAATCTTCCATCATGGAGAAGGCGGTTGAAACTTAGAGAAAAGTAGCTAAAAAGAAAACAGTTCTCAGAAACGATCGCAGGCCTCTGGAAGAGTCTGGCCGATCTTTTGAGCAAGGGACCACAAGGCAAGTGAGTTTCATCTCGTTGACTCAGAAGAGTTCAGGAAGGCATGAGGGCTATGCAGGCTTAAAGGTGACTTGGAGGAAATGGGTAGGGTCGCACAGGAATAGGAGGGCAGCCCCTCTCTGCCTTTCCTTAAAACATTGAGCAAAACATTAAAGCATTAAAACATTAAACATTAAAACATTAAAACGTTAAAGCATTGAGGCCTCTGTCTGAGCCTAAGAGACAAGGGCTGCTGACTGAAGAACTGAATTGAACGAATCGGTTCCAGCAAGCTACTGCTACTTGTTGAGTTGGAGGTTTTGGTCTCAGTTCCTCTTGGGTTTGTATCACTGTGGAGCACACTACTAGGGCCATACCACACAGCACAGTAATAAACAGCCTCATCTCCCGGCTGGACGTTGCTGATGGTCAAATACCATTTATTTTGGTTGCTTTCCTTGGAGGCAGAGAAGCGGCTGAGGTCTCCCGAGCCTGCGGTTGCACTGCTGTAGTAACCATAGAGGAATCTGGGAGGACTTCCTTCTTTCTGTTGCAGCCACGATTGGTAATAAGATGTAACTTGTCCACTGCTCAGGGAACAAGAGAATTTAACCGTCTGTCCAAGGGAAGGTGAAATGGAGGATTCCTGAATCACTGTAGGCTGAGAACTGGATCCTGGAGAAAGAATAATGCTATAAATTTGCTCAATTTGGGCTTAGTATTTGGGGTAAGGACTTGTGTTGGTTTCTCCTTCCCTCACCTGTGCACCAGATGCCCAGAAGGACAAGGAGAGATGCTCCCAACATGTTTACAGGTTTTTGGGCTTCTGGAGATTGAGCCAATGTGTTAATGCAAGTGAGCTTTATTGGGGGCTTCCTATATTAACCCCACTGACTTCAGGTGCCATTTGCATGCCTAGCTCCTCCTCCTGCTTTCCTGACTTCTCATTGGTCCATGTCTTCCAGCTGAGTGGAACTTACAGACAGGTGATGCTTCCTCCTTTTCTTGCTTGAAGCTCTCTGATAGACACTGCGATTCTGGGCTAGAGATCTGGGAGTCCTTGGAAGGGTCCCATTCAAGCTCTAACTGGCTCTGACGCTGCTTATCTTTTTCAGGATCAGCCATGTTCAGCCATGTTTCTGGATGAGTGGATTGTCTGATTTGGATTCAGGAGGATGGTCGGGAAAATCATGTTCATAATCTCACTTCCCTTGGTCTTTAGGGAACAGAGGTCATCCTTCTGGATGGCAGTAGTGTTATGTCAATGTTAATTCTGAAAGGATTTTAAGGAGGATATTAGAGAATGTGGAATGTAGTGGAAGAGCTCCTCCATGTGGCCCCAGAGGGGAGGATATCTGCTAATTTTCTCTTTCTAACTTAAACCTTCTTCTGAAACCTCCATCTTTTCTTTAATGATGGAATACTTGAATGTTCAAAGGAGAGACCACTCACCTCCTATGGTCATTGATTGAGTATATCAAGTGATATTTTTCTTTTAAGCCTCATTTTAAAACCACTCACAGGTCTTCTATATATATCACAAATTCGTATATTTATCACAACTGGTTTCGTGTCAAGAATTGTATGTGGTGTGGTTGGTTGGGGGAAGAAATGAAAATGAGATAAACTTTTTGAGGTCAGGATCCTGAATTTAGACCTGATGCTAGAGAGAGTCCTTCCTCAGCACTCTTTCTCTCCTTTGCCTGTCCTCAAAGCTCTTGGAAGAGGGAGATCTTCCTTGCAGATGGTAGTTGAACTTCTGCAAGCCATCAGAGAACATGGAGCTCCTTTGAAGCAGCCATTTCTCTTCCCTCCCTCTCAGTTTGTATTACTCTGCAGTGATCACTGTCTCACACCTGGGAGTACCTTCTGCCTCATCCTGTGCTATGTCCCTAGAGATGCCTAGGGTGGCCGTGTTGCCAGAGTTGGTGCCAGAGAGAGTCAGTCTGAGATCCTTGTGGACCCTTCTCTGTCCTCATATATGATGAGGAGAGGACCTTTCTCAGGATCTATTGATGTCAGGGAACAGCCTTTCTCCCAATGTTGTTTCTTGAACAACTGATTTGCAAAATTCAGACAAAATCTCTTCTAAAGCTCTGATAATATTCTCCAAGCTTGTATCCCTCTGCTTCATCTAGCGAGTGTTTGGAAGAGGTAGAAAAGAAGCATTAGGAGAACAAGAAAGCAAGGAGAGATCCCAATGCCTCAGAGTATATTTGTCTCTTTTCAACTGCTCTACACACCTTCCCATATTTAATCAGGTAGATCCTCCTACTGATTATATACCATGGAATCCAGAATATGGTTGAAACTCAGTTAGGAGTGAATTAAGAGAAACAGAACTTAGAACGGTTTCCAGGAACTAATTCAATTATTGTCCAGAGTCAGGTCAACCTATCTTAAGCATGTGTCCCACCATACTTTAAGTGCCATCAGAAGACAGCAAAGTAGATGCTTGGGGAGAATTTTGTTTTCATCTCTTTGGTGTGTGGGTATGTGGCTGGATAGTTGATTGATAGATGATAAATAGAGAGATAGAGAGAAGATTGATATTATTATTTCAGAAGGCACAGATTATAATGTCTTTTATTGTAGAAGCCTGATCAGCAAAACTGATTACAATCATTTGCACCATTTTTCATTTCTTCAAAACTGAATTGACATTATTAGTGCAACTAGAACTTTGGGTTCACCAAGGCTGAGATCATAACACTGCTGGCTCTTAAACCATCAGTGCATGAAAAGTTACCAGGCCAGGTGGATGCTGAGTTCAGGGCAGAACGAAACGCTTCTCCAACCAACTCAGGAGAAAGATTTTGTCTCACTTCTGCAACCGACTGTATCACTGTGGATACCTCCTGGTACTACCACTCCCATAAGCACCAGCACAATAGTAATCAGCCTCATCATCAGCCTGGAGGCCATCAATGGTCAAATAGGCTGCATTGGTGGAGGAGTCTTTGGACCCCGTGAACCGGCCATTGCTGTTGGCATCATAGAGAAGGAATTTTGGGCTCTTTCCAGGGTGTTGTTGGTACCAGTATATGCTGTAACTGCCCACTTGGCTGTCTCGGCTCATGGTACATGAGATCTTTGCTGATTGTCCCAAGGGAGACGATTGGGCAGCAGGTTGAGTCAAGGTGTACTGTGAATTGGCCCCTGAAATTCAAAAAGAAAGACTGTTAAAAGAAAAAAAAAGGCACGCCATGATGGAGAATGGAGCTTTCTGGGAAACTCAGATTGGGAGACTTCGATGTACCTTTAAAGCTGCAGGAATTTGGATCCACCCATTTATGCAAATTCACCTTGCTGTGTTTGGATTAGAAGAATTGCCTTTGGAGGAAAGACATGGTTTCATTTCCTCTTTTCATCTCTTGTTTTCCTCATCTCAGTTTAGTCTCCAAAACCCTCAATGTATACTTTCCATAATCCCCAGGCTATCTGGTCTGGTTACAGACCTTGTTCGGATCCGGCTATAAAATGATGCTGGTTGTTCTCTTCTGTTGCAAGAGGTGGGTAGACAGGCAAAGCAAGAAGGAAAAGAATTGACCACAAGGACGTGAATCTGATGACCTGCCTTAGGCTTTTGCTCTTTGAGGGGGGTTCGTCAACATATTGCCCTCATCTGGAACATATAAACAGATGGACACAGAGGTGATTCCAGGGTACACGGAAAGTGATATTTTCCTGCCTAATGTGCACAGATGCTGTTATGCAACCATTAAAACAGTTTGCAAAAGTGTTTTATGTTACTCATGATGATTTTCATGTCAGGAAAAGACCTTGTCCTAAGTGAGTCCTTGCTTGGCATCTTTCTCTCCTTTGCCTGCACTCAAAGCTCCGAGAAGAGATAGATCTGCCTTAGTCGAGACATCTGAGCTGCTCCAAGCTCAGATGTCTCGAAACTCAGGTGAGGGAGAACAAAAAGTAAACAGAACTCAGAAATAGTTCCAGGAACCCGTTCAGTTATTGTCCAGAGTGAGGTAGAACCTATCTTGAGAAAGAATCTTCAAGGAACAGAGATTTGCTTCATTGGCTCAGAAGAGTTCAGGAAGCTAAAGGATGGTGGTTTTCCATGAGGGCTTATCCATGGCTGAGAGGAACTCACCACGATCATAGATGATTATGAAAACAGCCCCTCTCTGCCGCATACAAAATAGCTCGTGTTCCTTGAGATTTTGCCTGAACTTAAAAGGAGAGGATTGCTGCTTCAAGAACTGAAATTAATCAATGGACTTTAAAATTCTGCTGCTACTTTTTCCATCTGAGGTTTTGGTCTCAGTTCCTCTTGAGTCGAACAACTGATTTGCAAAATTCAAACAAAAACTCTTCTAAAGCTCTGGTAACAGTCTCTAAGCTTGGATCCTACTGCTTCATATATTGAGTTATAAAAGAAGGATTAGGAGAACAAGAAAAGAAGGAGTGATTCCAATGCATCAGAAAATATCTGTCTCTTTTCAAATGCTCTACAAACCTTCCGATATTTAATCAGGTACATCCTCTTACTGGTTATATACCATGAAATCCAGAATATGGTAGAAAGTATGGTAAGAGTGAACAAAAAGGAAACAGAACTCAGAACTATTTCCAGGAACTCACTCAATGATTGTCCAGAGTCAGATCAACCTATCTTAAGCAAGTGTCCCACCATACTTTAAGTGCCATGAGAAGAGAGCAAAGTAGAAGCTTGGGGAGAATTTTATTTTCATCTCTTTGGCGTGTGGGTAAGGCTATAAAATGGTGCTGGTTGGTCCATTCTGTTCCAAGAGGTGGGTAACCAGGCAAAGCCAGAAGGAAAAGAAATCACCACGAGGAGATGAACATTATGACTTGCCTTAGGGTTTGCTTTTTGAGAGGTGTCATTGAGATATTGCTCTCATCTGGAACATACAGTCAAATGGACACAAGGGCAATCCAGCATACACAAAACTTAATATTTTCCTGCATAATGTGTACAGATACACTTAGGCAATCATTAAAATATTTTGCAAATGTGTGTTATGTTCCTCATGATGATTTTGATGTCAGTAAAAGACCTTGTCCTTTGTTTTTAGGACTCATATTCCTCCACTTTGTCTACCAAGTTGTTAGAAGAGTTAGAAAAGAAGAATTAGAAGAAATAGTTAACAAGGAGAGATTCCAACATATCAGAACATATCATTCCCTTTTAAAGGGTCTACAAAGCCTCCCGCATTGAATCAGGTACTACTTCGCACTGGTTATTTCCCATCAAATCCAGAATACAGTTGAACTTCAGATAAGAGGGAACTAAAAATAAGCAGAATGCATGAACTCATTCAACGATTATTCAGACTGAGGTCAACCTAACTTGAGGAAGAGTCTTCAAGGGAAGAGAGTCTTATTTCATTAACGCAGAAGAATTCGGGAAGGATAGTGATTCTCCATGAGGACTTATCCATGACTGAGAGGAAATCATTAACATCACACAGGATTATGAAAGCAGCCCCTCTCTGCCATTCATTAAAATACCTCATGTTCCTTGACTTTTTTGCCCGAACCCAAAAGGAAGGACTGAAATTAATCAATGAACTGTTAAAAGCTGCTGCTACTTTCTGAGTTGGAGGTTTTGGTCTCAGTTCCTCTTGAGTCTGAATCACTGTGGAGCACATTACTAGGGGAATACCAAACAGCACAATAATAATTAGCCTCATCTTCTGGCTGGATGTTGCTGATGGTCAAATACCATTTATTTTGGTTGCTTTCCTTGGAGGCAGAGAAGCGGCTGAGGTCTCCCGAGCCTGCAGTTGCACTGCTGTAGTAATAATAAAGGAATCTGGGAGAATTTCCTTCTTTCTGTTGATACCATGATTGGTAATAAGATGTTACTTGTCCACTGCTCAGGGAACAAGAGAGTTTAGCGGACTGTCCAGGAGAAGGTGACATGGAAGATTCTTGAATCACTGTAGGCTGTGAACTGGATCCTGGAGGAAGAATAATGCTATAAATGTGTGTTCTTGGGCTTATTATTTGGGGAAAGGACTTGTGTTGGATTGTTGTTCACTCACCTGTGCACCAGATGCCCAGAAGGACAAGGAGAGATGCTCCCAACATGTTGAGAGGTTTTTGGGCTTCTGGAGATTGAGCCAATGTGTTAATGCAAGTGAGCTTTATGGGGGGCTTCCTATAATAACCTCACTGGCTTCAGGTGCCATTTGCATGCCTAGCTCCTCCTCCTGCTTTCCTGACCTCTCATTGGTCCATGTCTTCCAGCTGAGTGGAACTTTCAGACAGGTGAAGGTTCCTCCTTTTCTTGCCTGAAGCTCTCTGATAGATATTGCGATTCTGGGCTAGAGATCTGGGAGTCCTTGGAAGGGTCCCATTCAAGCTCTAACTGGCTCTGACGCTGCTTATCTTTTTCAGGATCAGCCATGTTCAGCCATGTTAATTAAGTGTGGATTGGCTGATTTGGATTCAGGAGGAGGGTGGGGAAAATCGTGTTCATAATTTCACTCTCCAGGTTTAAGACCTTGGACTTCAGAGGACAGAGGTGATCCTTCTGCTGTAGTCTTAAGTCAGTGTTAATTGTGGAAAGATTTTAAGGGCCATATTAAAGAATGTGGAGTTTAGTGGAAGAGCTCCTCCATGTGGTCATAGTAATAAGCATTTCAGTTGATTCTCTCTTTCTGATTTAAACCTTCTCCTGAACCGTGCACCTTTTTTAATAACTAGACACTCTAACGTTCAATGAAAATTATATGTTCCTTTTTTCCTGGCCAGCAATCAAAATGATTTTGGGTACCAAATCCAAGGGTTTCAATGGTCTGACCAAAATTTTGAAGGATTATACTACAGCAGAGTTTTTAAGTGATGCATATTTCTCTTGAAACAGTTTATTTTGTGTGAAATGGTTATTTTAAGGAACACACTGTTGGAAGTTGCCTGAAGTTTGCATTGGGAGGAAAACACATAGCTTTCTCTTCCTCTGTTTCTTTCTTCTTTCCTACATCTCTCTTTCCTCCCTCAGACCTTCGTCCTGTGGTTCCTACTTTAGTTGAGATAGCTGGTTTAATGATTGCATTAGACCATTGAATTTGTCATTGCCCTATTATTGCCACTTCAGCAGTCAAAGGAGAGAGCACTCATGTTTTTGAAATAGGGCGTCATGGATGTTCCACTTTAACAGTCGGGATTCACATGGCTCTTTCCCCCTGGATACCACCTTTTCTTCGCAGGTCATCTGAATGCAGCCACTGGGTGTGGAACCAACCTAGCAAAATGTTCTGTGTTAGGCAGCCAATGAATTTTTCAGACAAGGTGTTGAATTAAACAGCCTAGAAGAAAGTGGTGTTGCATTAATGCAGTCTTCCCTACTGGGTGCTCCCCAGGGAGATTGGACCCCGACCCCAAGTAATGTGTAGAGAACATGGTGTGTTTGCAGACATATGCAGATACAACCATAAACACAATGCCAAGTGTTTTCTTCTGTTGCAACAAGTGGGTGGCCAAGCAAGGCAAGAAGAAGCAGAATTGGACTAGAGGAAGTTTTGTGATGTACGGCCTTATGGTCCTGCTCCTGCATCCTAAATATGTTGCACATATCTAGAGCCTCTAGAGTAATCACATGGACATGAAGGAGGAGCAGAAAGTGATATTTTCCTGCACAGTGTGCATAGGTGCCATTATGCAACAATTAGAAAGTGGCAAAGGTCTCCTGTGTTCCTCAAGATGATTTACATCTCAAGAAACATCTGGGTGTGTCTGTGGAAGAGTGAGGGGAGGAGGAATCATAGGGAGATGAAGGGTCTTGGAGGTCAGGATCCATAATTTAGACCTCGCCCTAGAGAGAGTCCTTGCTTGCCAATCTTTCTCTCCTTTGGCTGCCCTTGAAGCCCTTTGAAGAGGGAGATCTTCCTTTTTGGACACAGTTGAGTTTCTCCAGATCAGCATAAAATATTGACTGCCTTAGAAGGAGGTTTTTGTCCTACTTCCCCCTCAGTTTGTATCACTGTGCCCTGACTACTGTCCCACACCTGACAGTAATATTCTGCTTCGTCCTGTGCTTGGGCTCCGGAGATACTTAGGGTGGCCGTGTTGCCAGAGTTGGTGCCGGAGAATCGCTCTGAGATCCCTGTGGGCCTCTGGCTATCATTATATATGATGAGAACAGGAGGAGTCCCAGGCTTCTGTTGGTACCAGTGAACATTTTTGCTTCCAATGCTGTTTGCTGAACAGGTGATTCTTCCGTTTTGTCCCAGGGACACAGACACGGATGGTGGCTGTGTCAGAAGATACTGGGCAAAAGTACCTGCCAAAAGAAACAGAAAACAAGCCTTTGAACATCTTGGAATTGAATTTCTGAAATTTAATTATTTATTTGTTTTATTTATGCTTAGAGATTACCCTGCCTTTGATCACCTTGCAAGAAGGTACGAAAAATGTAATATCTATGCCTACTGACTTTATCTGTTCATTCCTATTTTTATTTATTTATTGTTATTGACCAAATAAAAGAAGTCAAATAGAGTAATCGGGGAATACAAGCATAACAAAACAGAAACAAAAGAAGAAACAAAAGAGTCAATCCAAAAGCACAAATTCAAACCCAATGGAATGGGATCTCATTCGTACAGAATTTAGCTTTGTAGGAGGCATGCAGTACAATAGCCCTATAGTCAAAACCCAGATAAAATCAGACACTGAAATAAATCAACAGTTAGCTTTTGGGAGAAGTCATCCAAAGACTGTCTCTTTTCTTCTACCTGAGCAATAAGTGAGGAGGGTGAGGAGAAGGGAGACCGGAAGCATGGTGACAAAATCAGAAGCGTCACTTGCATAGAAGAAGGTGATTCTGAGTTGGGTTCTCCTGATCTTTTATCTCCTTTTCCCTTGCAAATCATTTGCATTCAAATCACTTCCTTAAAATAAATAAATAAATAAATCAGGCCTTCTTTCTTCACCTTTTCTTCTGAAGAAAAGATTGAGAGACAGCATTTGAATGATTCTTGATAACAACAGAAACATTGTATTTAGACAGAAGAAACTACAGAGGTTATTCGCAAGGTCAAATCTTGTGCATTTGGAAATCAGTCTGCAGTCTTACACTTAGTATCCCAGTGAGTATATATACTATGCTGTATTACTCCATCAGCATACACTGCATACATTTTTCAACCTAGTTTTAATCTATTTAAAGTATTAATCAGTTTCATCTTCACTCCCCTTACGAATAATATGCATATATATCATTCTAAAGATAGAAATTAATATTAGGAAGTTCTCCCATGACTTATTAATGATCCACTGTACTAGAAAATCAAGTTCTTTGGTGATTCTTTGATTTACAGAATCAGTAAATTAAATCAGTTTCCCAGGAAATCAGGGAAATGATTTACACTATTCCCTCTGACCTTTGTAAATGCTCAAGCCATGAAAAATTGTTCAAAGGAAATTAAAATCCTAAAAGCTAGGGGGCATGGTCTAGGCCTATCAAGAACTGCTATCAAGATAGAAACAAGGTCATGCTCTTTAATTCTGAGGTGGGAACTTGCAGTTCCACCAAGAATAAGATCAGGACTAGTGGCAAGATAGATTTGTTTTCCACTGACCACAGAAGGCAATTCCATGTTTTTCTTTTGCTTCTCAAGAGCCAGTGGTAGTCAGTGAAATGGGGACATGGCTACAATGGAGTCAGAGAGGAGACAGCCAGAGGGAGGACCTGAGTGGTCAGAGCTAATCTTAATTAGTTCACCTCTTCAGCAAAGAAAATAGTGGTAGAGAAACTCCAGAATCCCTCCAAAATCAGGATTTCTGTACAATCACTTTCCAAATTGAGGCCTGTGATAGGAGAAATTCTGCCTATTGCCTGGGTTGATACGTCCCCAGCGACCTCAAGCAATATTTTTGTTCAGATCATCTGAAATTATCTCTCCTCTGAAGACGTTTTAAAAACTTAGGTAGAGTTCCTCCACTTGGTTCAATCTCTTTTGAAACAGTTTGCATTGTCTTTTCCAAAATGACTTAACAAGGGAAGGAAGGGTTTTTTTAAGGTTGGGATTTTTTTAAAGAAGGGATGACTTGGGAGAGCTAGGAAAAGAACATTTCCCAGTCTTCTGATTACTGTGTTCTGCCCTGCACAGCTGTGATGCAACAATGCAAGAGAAACTCACAACGGGATGGGCCTTGCTTCAGTTCTTCAGCTGGCTGGGTCACTGTGTCACCCATCCTTCCATGCTGTAGTATAATATGAAGCCTTGTCTTTTATCTGCACATTCCTGATGGTTCAATAACTCACTTTTTTAGAGGTGCCCACCCAGGCTGAGTAATGACCAGAGACCCCTGGCCCAAATTCTGTCTTGTTAGAGGCCTCGGTATAAGCTAGAATCAGACTTGGCCTTCCTCCCTCTTTTTGCTGGTACCAGCTTAAGTGTGAAGGAATGGTTGGATGAAGGCCGTGCTCAGGGAGATAAGCATGTTCTTAGCCCCCAACAGGAGCATGGGAAGTTTAAGAAGATGAGACTGGCACCACCCTAAGGAATTCACGGTGTTTTGGCTGGCTGGCTTGGGAAGTTAGATTCAGTCTGGAGAGATTTCTGTCTTGAGGTGGAAGCTAATAAATGCAACAAAACTGTATCTGCATTGTCTCAGGGAGTTCTTTGGGCTGAACCTGACATCTCAAATGAAGTGGAAAGCCCCCATTATATGGCCATTACATGGTACCAGTGGAAAGCCCCCATTACATGGCCAGGACTAATAAAGCAGGAGATCTGTTTGATGCAGGTTGGCTGAGAGTCTTGGTGGTTGTGTCGGGGTCCGTGTGGAGGAGATGGCTAAAAGAAGGAGAGAGACAAAGACAGAAGATAGAGTCAAATGGGAATTAATTTTCTAGAAAAATAACAAAAAGTGTTGTTGGGAAACAGTGAGCGAGGAAAGGAGGCAGAAGAAAACAGAACAGCACTGGAAGCATTTTCCTTTACCCAAATGAGAAGTGAAAATCAGCAGAGAAAGCCAAGTCCAGACCATTATGGGAAATTTAAGTTAGTTTAGTTTGCTAAACTGAAAGATATCTGGACTTTTGCCCTCCTCCATGCTGTCAAGTCCTCCTGTGGATTCCATTCAAATTTACTTTTTAGGTGATAACTCCCATCCTCCTCAACTTTTTCTTGCATTAGTTCAGGAGGATGGGAATTCATTTTCAAAAAGAATTGGAAGACTGGAGAAGACTGTTTTGGGGAATGTGTTTTGGGGTGCAGCCTTGTGCCTCTCTCATCCAGGGATGAAAAGCCAAGGAACTTCATGCTGAAGAAGGTCACCAAGAGCTGCTAATTTGAATGCTGCATCTTCCTGACATGCCAGAGGCATTCTTTCTCTGTCTTTGTAGAAGTTGTTGTAGAACCTCAATGGGGTTCATGTGCTTCCCCTAGGAATTGGTTGGTCCCTGTATCACAGAGAACCCAGCATGCCTTTGATCTGATCTAGCATTGTTCTCCTAATATCCTTAAATTATACAATGGCTGGGTTCACCCAATTCAGTCCAGTTGCAAGCCACGCCAATAAGAAGAAAAACAGCCCATACCCCACTGAATTGGAAGGATAGTCCATTGCGTTCAATAGGAGTTACTTCTTTACTTCTGAGGAAATCCATATAGGATGTGCACACAGGATGTGCTTACATAATGTGTGTGTGTGTGTGTATACGCACACACACACATACATATAGCACATATTTACACCCCTACACATTCAAGCAATTTGTACAATTAAGGAAGCTTCAAGAACCATTAGTTATTAGTGTATTATCTAAAAAGAGCTTCCATTTCCATTTCTGAAGCCATGAATATGTTACAGATTCACCCGATGTTGTTGTTTAGTCGTTAAGTCGTGTCTGACTCTTCGTGACCCCATGAACCATATCACTGCCTCCCTGAGTTTGCTCAGTTTCATGCTCATTGCTTCAGTGATGCTGTCTAACCATCTCATCCTCTGCCGTCCTCTTCTCCTTTTGCCTTCCATCTTTCCCAGCATCAGGGTCTTCTCCAAAGAGATCTCTCTTTGCATTAGGTGACCAAAGTATCTGAGCTTGAGCTTCATTATCAATCCTTCCAATGAGCAATCAGGGTTGATTTCTTTTAAGATTGACTGGTTTGACCTCCTAGCAGTCCAGGGGACTCTCAAGAGTCTTCTCCAGCACCACAGTTCAAAGGCATCCATTCTTTGGCGCTCAGCCTTCTTTATGGTCCAGGATTCACCCGGTAATCAGTCTTAAAATAGCATGAGGGATTTTCTCCAAACACGTAATGTGTCTGATTCTCAAAAGGATCTCAGTCTCCCTAAAACAGTCAATGAGTCTGTGTGGTTCCTTGCTATCCTATCTGCATGAGACACTTTGCAAGTGGTGAAGTTGTTTGGGTCTGTTGCACAATGCACATGTTGTTGAGCATGGTGACAAAAACATGAATGCATTTTTAGGAAGATAGCACCACCAGATGTCCAAAGTCATAACTGTAGAATGTGCTTTCTATGTTTCAGAGAAATATGTCCCAACCCATTGTTCATTTTTAGAGATTTTTGAGTTCTCATTCTTCAACAGATTTCTCCTTTGTTCGTGGGTTGAAATTCTCATTATCTTCTAACATGCATTATTGCCTTGTTTGCAAAAAAAAGACCTTTGAAAAGATGCAGGTTTCACAGCATCAGAGTCTGACATACTTGGACAAATATGGGATGCCTGCATGTTTAATTGGACTCCCTCTTAAACTACCTAAAACTGAAGGACTTGGCTGTCATTTGTTAAACCTACATTTTTTTTCTAGAAATAGAATTAATACCCAGTTAGCTAATGTGCCAGACAAGGGAATAAAAATAGAAGAAATTTATATGAAGGGCATTGAAAGGAGAGGAAAAATAGTCCAGGCTGAAAAAAATTATTCAGTTGCAGATTTTGAGGCTAGTTTTTCTTTACTCTCAGCTTCATTTTGTGGTGCTTTATCTTCTTTTCTTTTTAGGTCCTAAGCTAAAGGGGATTGTTCATGCGAACAATTTCAAGGTAGGGAGTCTGATCAAAAGAGTACTAAATAACAGGTGGCTATACTCTATGTACATATTTCTTAACAGAGTCTTAATGCTGAGACAAATAAACAATTGACTTTTGTTCTTTTCCTTTCACTTCGGATTATTTTTCTGGAAGATGGATCTCTGGCTTGATCACCACCCATTTCACCCTTTCAGTTACATCAAAGAACAAACAGGGCAACCTCTGAGCAACTCCCTGCTCTGCGGAGGAAGAAGGTTTTTGTCTCAGTTCCCCATCAGATTGGCTCACTGTGGAGCACGCTACCACTGCTATACCACATGGAGCAGTGATAATCGGCCTCGTCTTCTGCCTGAAGGTTGGAGATGGTTAAATAGCCGTTGTTGCCTGATCGGGTTCCCGTGAATCGGTCTGGGATCCCTGGTCCCCTGCTGCTGCAGCCATCACAATGTACAAAGCGAGGGGACTCTCCAGATCTCTGTTGAATCCAGTTAATAGTGCTTGGACTGCTGCTGATGGCACAGGAGAGTTTAATGGTTTCTCCTAGAGATCCAGACTGGGAGACAGGCTGAGTCAAGGTGGGTTGTGAAGTGACACCTTGAAGAAAAGGAGAAAAGACACAATAATGGAGGCACATTTCCTGATCTGATCAAAGCACTGTGGTGGACACACCCCATTTTGCATCTTATCCTGATTTTGCTGGATTGTGTTAAAAGGAATCCTCCATGTACGTACCTGAAAAATCATTCAGAACTGCCAGGAAAAGAAGATTCCAGATCATGGTGAGCTCTTTAGAAGAAGTTGCCTTCTAAAATCAGTGTGTATCTACTTGGGGTTCTTCTGCCTTCTTACTTAAGCCCAAATGGAATGGAAGAAGAACCATTATGCAAACCAATTCAAGCTCTGAATTGGTGATCCTCCTCCTGATGCTCCTCCTCCTGATGATCGCTGGGCAGCTGTTCAAGCCAATGATGAAGAAAGGCATTTGCATAGAGGAACTTGTTTTTTTTTTAAAAAAAAAAAACTATTTCAGGATGGTGGTGAGGTGAAGACAAGGTTTCTGGGAAGAAGGGAATTTTAGGGGATTTTTTCCCTTCTTGTTAACCTCTAGACCACACCCACCAGATGGGATTATTACTATTATTGTGTACTGTTGGGGTTGGTACTAGAGTCATTGCTAGAGCAAAATTTCGGGCAAGAAGCATATGATGAACTTTTGGTCAACAAAGCGGGGGGCCATGCTCGTGCAGTTGATTGGCCTAGAACAATTCAGGTGGCTTTTGGGTTGGTTGGGGAACTGCCTTTCCTGTGACAGGAATATATTCTTAGCTGTGGAAAAATATTTTCTTTCAGGAGAATCTGTGGCTGGAAAAGCAGAGAACAAAAGAAGGGAAGGGAGAGTTGGTTAACTGAAGTTATAATGAAGCTTGGGAACAGAGGGATCTGGAAAACATCTAGAGAACCTTCTACACCCATACAGATCAGACCACTGGATCTTTGAGTTGAATATTGTACACATGGACTGCATTAATTCTTTGGGATTTCAGGCATGACTTGCATTAATATCCATTTTCTTGGACAGGCCAAGGAAAGTATAAGGAGATATTGTCCTGAGATCATGAATAAGGCTGAAAAAACTTCAACTGTCTGATGCTAAATAATGTCTACCTAGCTAGAACTTTCTGAAACCACCCAAGAACCGAAAAATTGCCTGTCTCTTCTTAGTCCTTTGACATTTGTAGAAATGGCATTAATCCCAACCAAACCTTCCTATGTTTCACCCTGTTTACTTTTAGATAGTAAGCGAAAACTTTATGCTCCCCTGAAAATTTGCCAGGCAAGGAATATTGTCCTAAGACGACAATGTGAATAAATAAATGCCAGTTATATTTCATGTGTGTACACATTTGCTAGTGTTGATAGGTGTTAATCACCATATTTATAAATGTTTAATTTTGGTTTCTTTGTTTTAGCTTCCACTCCTTTTATAGGATATTGTTTTCCTTGAAGTGGGAGGGAAACAATCACAAAAGTGAAAAAAGCAGTAATAAATGTCTCCAAGGGATTCCAACAAGTGAATATACCTCAAATGAGATTTTAGTGTTGACTATCAAAGTGGTAATAATGAATGGCATGTTGGATGGCATTGGAGTGCCTTTTCATCTCCACTTCCACCAGTGTGGAACCAACACTTCTCACAATAGGGGACATTCACATAGTTTCCCTAAAGAAGACACCAAATTGAATTTAGGATCCAGCAGAGGTTAATGGGTCATTCCCTGGTCTTATACATGGTTTCTATTAGGTTGAATTGCAGACCGGTCTCTCCAGGAGGAAATGTTACTTTCCATGGTTTTCCTTTCAACGGCATCAGATGCAGGCCAGCTTAAACCATGAAAAAATTGGGAGTTTTTCAACTGTTTCTTGATCTGGTCTACCTCAAAAGGCTGATATAAACATGGAAAAAGTCATGCCAGAAATGTGGTTGCACGCCTGCCCAATTAAATATCAAAAAAAGTCTCTGTTTTGATTATTATTGCATAATATCCACAGTAACAAAATTTCTCATCTGCCAAATGAGAGAATCTCACATTTTTCCAAACATACATACATACATACATACATACATATATGTATGTATATAGCAAGGCTCATTAAAACTGTGTACACTGGCATGGGAAACATCTTGAGATGTTTCAATCTGAACTGAATGGCTGTGGGTTATACAGTCCAAGGATGGCAACCTTTAGCTTTCAACTTCATTTTGTAGTGCTTTATCTCCTTTTCTTTTTAGGTCCTAAGCTAAAGATGATTGCTGATGTGGGTCTTCCGGGCTGTTGTGGCCGTGTTCTGGAAGTTTTGGTTCCTAATGTTTCGCCAGCATCTGTGACCGGCATCTTCAGAGTGCAGGAGCACAGACAGGAGCGGTTCTCTCTGTGCCCAGGGTGATGTGACCCTTTTGTGGGTATTTATAGAGATCTGAGGGGGAAAGGGGGGATTGGGTGTGTGTGGGTGGGGTTGGGTTACTGAGTGGCTGCTTGTTTTGGTGTCACCATCTGTGTGTATCTTCCTGGGGATTAGGCAGGGTTTTTTCTTCTATTGAATTGTTAACGAGGGGCTGCTGGGGGTGATTAGCAAGTTCATTGTGTGAACTGTTCACATGTCCTGGTGGTTGAGCTGAGTTCGTTGACCTTTTGCAGGCTGTATTTTTCAGGATTGGTAGCCAGGTTTTGTTGATTTTTAGACTTCCTTCTTTTTTGTTGAAACTGTGCTGGTGTTTGTGAATTTCAGGGTCACCTCATCCTGGGCACAGAGAGAACTGCTCCTTCTGTGCTCCTGTCCTCTGAAGATGCCGGTCACAGATGCTGGCGAAACGTTAGGAAGCAAAACTTCCAGAACAGGGCCACACAGCCCAGCAGACCCACATCAGCTATCGTATTCCAGCTGTGAAAGCCTTCGACAATACACTAAAGATGATTGTTCATGTAAACAATGTCAAGATAGGGAGTTTGATCAAAAAGAGTACTAAATAGGGGGCAGTTATACTGTATGTGTATATATGTATATATTTTTAAACAGAGTTTTAATGCTGAGACTAATAAATGATTGACTTGTGTTCTTTTCCTTTCAATTTGGATTGTTTTTCTGGAAGACGGGTCTCTGGCTTGACCACTGCCCATGTCACCCTTTCAGTTAAATCAAAGGAAGAACAGGGCAACCTCTGAGCAA
Source organism: Python bivittatus (assembly GCF_059951505.1). Lineage (NCBI taxonomy): Eukaryota > Metazoa > Chordata > Lepidosauria > Squamata > Pythonidae > Python > Python bivittatus. The sequence continues at coordinate 7,501,958 of NW_028277038.1, forward strand.
CCCCCTGCTCTGCAGAGGAAGAAGGTTTTTGTCTCAGTTCCCCATCAGATTGGCTCACTGTGGAGCACGCTGCCACTGCTATACCACATGCAACAGTAATAAGTGGCCTCATCTTCTGCCTGAAGGTTGGTGATGGTTAAATAGCCGTTGTTGCCTGATCGGGTTCCTGTGAATCGGTCTGGGATCCCTGGTCCCCTGTTGCAGCCATCACAGTGTACAAAGCGAGGGGACTCTCCAGATCTCTGTTGAATCCAGCCAATGTAGTTTGGGCTGCTGCTGATGGCACAGGAGAGTTGAATGGTTTCTCCTAGAGATCCAGACTGGGAGACAGGCTGAGTCAAGGTGGGCTGTGAAGTGACGCCTTTACCAAGTGGGGAAAAAAGAGGAAATAATCAAAATTTATGATATTACCTGGGCCTCCAAAAACCCCAGAACCATCATGTTGGATACACCATTCAGTATTTTACATTGTGCAGACAAGAGAGTTTTCCATGGATTGTTTTAGAAGAACTTCTCCATATACAAAACTTCTAACTTCTTACTTAAGTCCTCCTAGAAGTGAAGAAAGGTCCATGCAAATATAGGCACACTGATTGGCTTTCCTTGATTTGAGGGGCCTCCCCTCTATTAGACTAGCCAATCTATTTTGACCCATGAGCAGAGAAGACATTTCAATAAAAGGGAGGCTGAGGAAGATCCCTTTATTTGGGTTTTCTGTCACAATGTGTGAAATTAAGGAGAAAGGAATTCCCAAGAATAACATCAGGTTGGGAACTTGAGCAGGTCTGGTTGTACCAGGAGGCAGAATGAGGCGACTGCCTTGAAAAGCAAATATCCCCACTCATCAAAAGGCAGCTAAATGTGCCTTTCTTGTTTTTAGTCATGTGGAATTGCATTTGATCAGATAAATGGGTAAGAGTCCTTCATGCTATGTACTTCTGTACACCTCATGGCAATATCAGTCAATACCAGGTTTTATGGAAACACAAATGGGAAGCTTCTCTTGTCTTTGTGTCCTTCTGTTTCCAGTCTGAGTCAGCACAATGTAAACCAGAAGATTTGCCTTTGATGTCCTCCACACATCTCTTATGCAGTTCTCAGAAAATCAAGGGCTGATTTTCAGAATTGGCTGGACTCCAATTGAGGGGATTAAGCCCAATTCCTCTGTTACAACAAGATGTGATGGCAAAACCAATAAAACCTGCAAGAGTTTCTTATGGATCCTGTGTGACACCTCAACCTCCCAACCCATTGCACTCCACAAAAACCTGCTGTGAAACTCCAGAGAAACAGGAGAAACCACCATAAAAACCAGCAAAAGGGACTTTGGTCATTGCAAATCCATGGGTACTATTTCTAGAATGGAAAAACATGGGAATCTCTCTCAAAAGATTTCCTGGACATCAAAAACTCTCCAGACTTTTCTCACATCCCCCTTTAAGCAGCACCTCAGATTTCCAAAACTGTTTTTTTCTCTATTGACATTTGTAGGAAGCGTTTTGCAGCTGGTGAAATTGCTCAGTCTGTTGCACAGAGGAGAGTTTCAGAAGCGAGGGAGAAGTTTGGTTTGGGGCATTTCTAGGAGGGTGGCACCCCCTGCTGTCAAATCCTGTGACCACAACTGGAGAACATGTTCCATTCCAAATATGTTTCAGAGAAAGGTGCCCCCAGCCCCAAATTTCATCAATGTTCTCTCCCCTGTCAAAGCAAAATGTGTTTCTTTCATGTCCATTACACTTTGGTGAATTGTGTCACTTGCTGCCAGCAGTATATTAGGCATATTTATTTAATTTTATATTACATGATACTGAGTTATACCTTTTGGTATGTACACACCTAAATATTGAATGGATTCAGTACAAATACGGAGTTGGTATTCCTCAAATGGATACCTAACCCAATTTTCACTGATTGGCATCAGTTCCAACTTGGACCAATTAAGACAATATCCTTTTTATATATACTGTATAAAAAGTGAAAAGATTGAGTTCTTTGTCTTGTGTTCTTGGGTTGCAGTTTAATTATTTTTCTGGAAAAGGAATCTCTGGCATGATCACTGCCTGTTTCACCCTTTCAGTTACATCAAAGAACAAACAGGGCAACCTCTGAGCAACCCCCTGCTCTGCAGAGGAAGAAGGTTTTTGTCTCAGTTCCCCATCAGATTGGCTCACTGTGGAGCACGCTGCCACTGCTATACCACATGCAACAGTAGTAAACGGCCTCATCTTCTGGCTGAAGGTTGGTGATGGTTAAATAGCCGTTGTTGCCTGATCGGGTTCCCGTGAATCGGTCTGGGATCCCTGGTCCCCTGTTGCTGCAGCTATCACAGTGTACAAAGCGAGGGGCCTTTCCAGATCTCTGTTGAATCCAGCCAATGTTGTTTGGGCTGCTGCTGATGGCACAGGAGAATTTAATGGTTTCTCCTAGAGATCCAGACTGGGAGACAGGCTGAGTCAAGGTGGGCTGTGAAGTGACACCTTTACCAAGTGGGGAAAAAAGAGGAAATCATCAAATTTGTTATATTATCTGGGTCTCCAAAAATCCCAGAAGCATCATGTTGGACACACCATATAGTATTTTATTTTGTTCAGACCAGAGAGTTTTCCCTGGATTGTTTTAGAAGACCTTCTCCATATACAAAATGTACCTGAGAAATAACTAAGAAACGAAAGGAGAACCAGTGTCCAGGCCATGGTGCTTTCCTTCCAAAAGGGTCCCTTTCTCAAATCAAAGAATATCTACCTGGGATCCTTCTACCTTCTTACTTAAGTCCTGCTGGAACTGAAGAAACGTCCATGCAAATATAGGCACACTGATTGGCTTTCCTGGAATTGAGGAGCCGCCCCCTTATTAGACTAGCCAATCTATTTTGACCAATCAGTGGAGAAGACGTTTCCATAAAGGAAAGGCTGAAGAAGATGTGTTTTCTGTCCTAATTTGGGAAATTTAGGAGAAAGGCATTGACAAGAATAACATCAGGTTGGGTACTGGAGCAGGTCTGGTTGTACCAGGAGGCAGAATGAGGTGACTGCCTTGAAAAGCAAATATCCCCACTCATCAAAAGGCAGCTAAATGTGTCTTTGTTGTTTTTCGTTATGCTGTAATTGTGTTTGATCCGATAAATGGGTAGTCTTTCATGCTACAGTATGTACTTCTCTACACCTCAGAAGATTTGCCTTTGATCTCCTCCAACACGTCTCTTGCGAAGCTCTCAGATAATCAAGGGCTGATTTTGAGAACTGAGTGGACTCCACTTGAGGGTTTTAAGTCCAAGTCTTCATTTAACACTACACATTATGGTCAAACCAATAAAACCTAGAAATGTTTCTTATGGATCCTGGGTGACACCTCAAACTCCCAACCCATTACAGTCCAGACAAACTTGCTGGGAATCTCCAGATAAACAGGAGAACCCACCATTAACGTCACCAAAAGTTTTCTTCACTGCAAATCCCTGGGAATTTATCCTAGAATGGAAAAACATGGAAATCTCTCTCAAAGGAGTTCCAGCACATTTTACTCTAAGTAGCACCTCAGATATCCAAAACCATTTATGAAATCTGATTCTCTTCCCTTTAGTGAGATTTGCAGGAAGCATTTTGCTGCTAGTGAAATTGCCCAGTCTTTTGCACAGAGGAGAGTTTCAGGAGGGATGGCAGAAATGTGGTTTAGTGCATTTCCAAGAGGGTGACACTCCCTTCTGCCAAATCCCTTGACCATAACTGGGGGACATGCTATTCCATTCCGAATATGTTTCAGAGAAAGCTGCCCCCAGCCCCAAATTTCTTCACGGTTCCCTCTTTGCTCAGAGAAGTGTGTCCCCCTCAATGTCCTTTACTCTTTGGTGCATTGTGTTACCTTGGTGCTGAGAGAATAGTATGCAATCTTGTGTTGCAGAACAGTAGGGGAGGAAAGAATGGAGCCTTCTTGTGGCCTTGTTTGTATTCCAGCATCTACCTTCACTAAGCTTTTAGCTGCAACAGCAAATCTGGACTTTAAGGGCATTGATCTGCACGATGGAAACCATCCGAAGGAGACTTCTTCACCAATGGAAAGCTCTGAGTTCGGGTGTGGTGATGCCCTGGGGCGGTTGATGATCCCACTCCTCTCGGCCTTTTCAGACTGTGTTCCAGGCAGTGCAATAACAGTGACACTCATCCCTTGCCGGCATGTTCTTGCCGGCTGGTAAGCCATTTTTTGGGTGGTGTTTGTGGATGCAGAGAAGAGGAGATGGACATGGGGAAGGGAAGGGCAGGGTCAGGAGGACCTTCCCTAGACCTGCATGAGAAAAATTCATCTCAGAGTTTCTTGCTTAAAAAATGTTTTTCTCCCACTTATTTTATTTTGCTTATTATCTCAACATAATTGTTCAACTGAAAGATGTCAAGGTAGGGACTGAAGTCAATCGATCACCAAACGAGTGAGAAGTATAATGTATGTGGGTATATACTGATATTTCCTAACACTCATTGTTTTAATGCTGAGACGAATAAATGAGTGATGTTTTGTCTTGGTTTTTTTCCCTTTCAATTCAGATCAATTTACTGGAAGATGGATTTCTGGTTCAATCTCTCCCTGGACAAGACTGCCCACTGAACCCTTTCAGTTACATCAAAGAACAAACAGGGCAACCTCTGAGCAACTCCCTGCTCTGCGGAGGAAGAAGGTTTTTGTCTCAGTTCCCCATCAGATTAGCTCACGGTGGAACCCGCCATCACGGGTATTCCACATACAACAATAATAATTGGCCTCGTCTTCTGGCTGAAGGTTGGTGATGATTAAATAGCCATTGTTGCTGGATTGGGTTCCCGTGAATCGGTCTGGGATCCCGGGTCCCCTGCTTTCACAACCACCACAGTGCACAAAGCGAGGGGCCTCTCCAGATCTCTGTTGAATCCAGCCAAGGAAATATGGACTGGTGCTGACGGCACAGGAGAGTTTAATGGTTTCTCCTAGAGATCCAGACTGGGAGGCAGGCTGAGTCAAGGTGAACTGTGTTGTAACACCTTTACAAGGTGGGGAAAAAAGAGGGAATAATTAAGAGTTGTTATATTATCTGGGTCTCCAAAAATCCCAGAGCCATCCCGTTGGATACACCATATTATATTTTATGTTGTGCAGACAAGAGAGTTTTCCCTGGATTGTTTTAGAAGACCTTCTCCATATACAAAACGTACCTGAGAAATAAGTAAGAAACGAAAGGAGAACCAGTGTCCAGGCCATGGTGCTTTCCTTCTAAAAGGGTCCCTTTCTAAAATCAAAGAATATCTACCTGGCATGCTTCAACTTTCTTACTTAAATCCTCCTAGAACTTAACAAAGGTCCATGCAAATATGGGCACACTGATTGGCTTTCCTTGAATTTGGGAGCTACCCCCTGATTAGACTAGCCAATCTATTTTGACCCATGAGCGGAGAAGACATTTCCATAAAGGGAAGGTGGAGGAGAATGCCTTTATCTGGATTTTTGTCATAATGTGGGATTGAGCAGGACCAGTTCTACCAGGATGCAGACGGAGGTCACTGCCTTGGACAGCACATTTCCCCTGCCATAAAAGGGCACCTGAACATGTCTTTCTGTTAGTTGTTCTCCTTAAATTGTATTTTCATTGCAATAATGGGTCACGTTCTCTCATTTTATTCATCTCTTGGCATCACATGGCAATAGCAAACAATTTCAGATGTTGTGGAACCAAAATGGGAAGGTCCTTTTGTCTTTGTGTCCTTCTGTTTCCAATTAGTTTCCACACAGTATTATCCAGAAGATTGGAGTTGGTCTGCATTTGATCTCCTCCAGCATGTCTCTCCTGAAGTTCTCAGATTATCAAGGCTGCTTTGGAGAATTTCCTGGACTCTAAATTCAGGGCATGAAGCCCAATTCCTTTGTAAACAAAGGATCTCATGCCCAGACCAGTAATCCTTACAAGGGTTTCTTATGGATTGACACCTCAACCTCGCAACGCATTTCAGCACAACATTTTTTTTTTTACTTTACACTCTTTATACATATGACTGTACCCCCACTCACTCCAGCAATATTATCATTAAATTTGCAGACGATACAACAGTGGTGGGGCTTATCTCCAAAGGAGATGAGTCTGCCTACCGGGATGAGGTGGACCGGCTGCTTTCGTGGTGCGGAGACAATAATTTGGCCCTTAATATCAATAAGACCAAGGAGCTTATAATGGACTATAGGAGGAACAGATTAGATGTCCAGCCCCTGGTTATCAATGGAGACTGAGTGGAGCAGGTGGCCAGTTTTAAGTTTCTGGGTGTTATTATAAAGGAGGACCTGACCTGGGGTGCTCATATTGCAGCCTTGGTGAAGAGGGCCCAGCAGAGATCATACTACCTGAGACTTCTCAGGAAACAGCAACTGAATGAAAAACTGCTGGTGACCTTCTACCACTGTACCATTGAGAGCATTTTAACCTACTGCACCTGTGTATAGTTTGCTAACTGCACAGTGGCAGATAGGAAAGCGCTCCAGAGGGTTACCACCACTGCCCAGAGGACCATTGGTTGCCCTCTCCCCTCTTTGGAAGAACTTTATAGTTCCCGCTGCCTTAAGAAGGCTCAAAATATTCTTAAGGATCCATCCCACCCGGGACATTCTTTTTTTGAACTATTACCATCTGGCAGACGGTACAGGATAATGAAAACAAGGACGAATAGGCTGAAGAATAGCTTCTATCTTAGAGCTGCAACTATACTGAATTCTATCGTATAGTGCAGTATTAATGCAGCATCAGGGGTTGTGCAATATGGAATGTGAAGGTTGTGTTATATGTGTTTTATGTGTGTTATGTGTTTTATGGTTTTTATATTTTTAAAGCTGCACTGGGGTGGCATTAATTTCGTTGTACAAGTTGTACAATGACAATAAAGATTTCAATTCTATAACTGCTGTGCAACTGCAGACAAAAAAGGAGAAAGCACCATGGAAATCATGTGAAGGAGCTTGGTTGACTGCAAATCCATGGGAATTTATTCTAGAATGGAAGAGCATGGGGATCTCCCTCAAAAGAGCGTTTCTTGCCATGAAAAACTCTCCAGAGTTGTCCCACAACCTCCTCTCAATGGCACCTCAGATTTCCCAAACCATTTATGAAATGTATTCTCTTTTCTCTCTTGAGATTTGCAAGAAGCATTTTGCAGCTGGTGAAACTGCTCAGTCTGTTGCACAGAGGAGAGTTTCAGGAGTGGGGGCAGATGTTTGGTTTGGGGTATTTCTAGGAGGGTGGCACCCCCTGCTGTCAAATCCTGTGACTATACCTGGAGGACACGTTCTTCCATTCCAAATATGTTTCAGAGAAAGGTGCCCCCAGCCCCAAACTTCTTCAAAGTTCCCTCTTTCCTCAAAGCAAAATGTGTTCCTTTCATGTCCTCTATACTTTGGGGTGTTGTGTCATCCTGGGACTGACAGAATATTATGCAAGGATGTGTTGCAGAAACGTAGGGGAGGAAAGAATATAAACTTCCTATGGTTTTGTTGATATTCCAGGGTTTGGACTCCGTTGTCTTTTTCCTGGAATAGGAATAACAGACTTCAGAGTCATTGCTTGGGATGATTGACACAAGGCTAAAGAGGCTTCTTTCACAAAGCAGAGTGTTAAAGTGAGGTGTGGTGATGCCTTCAGAACTTGAGCTCAGGGGAGGTTTTTGAGCAAACTCCTCTTTGACGTTGTTCACTGTGCCTCCCAGCCTCACAATAATAGTCCCCTTCATCCTTTGCCTGGACACTGCTGATGGTTAAGAAAGCAATTTTCTTTGGGGTGTTTGTGGATGCAGAGAATTGACCAGAAGCCTCAGGGCCAAATTTTGTCACACTGGAGGTTGTATTGAAATTGAGGAGGAACCTGGGTCTTTCTCCTCCCTTTTGCTGGTACCAGTTGAAGTCACCAAAGTAGAAGCTACTGCTAATATTGCAGGAGAGTTTTGCTGGTTGTTCCAGGGACGCATAGAGGGGAGGGGGCTGAGTCAGGGTGTACTTGCACATTACACCTGGAAAGAGAACATCAATGTGAAAAACCCTTTCCGAGATGGGAAGCTGAAGCAAACAGCATTACCTTGAGTGAGAAAATAGCCAACGTGGGTGTTTTATTTTACCTGAAGAGTAAAAGAAGAGGGGCGGCAGCAGCAGCAGGGTCCACATCCTGATGGAGAAAATGAAGGGGAGAAAAGTCCAACCTTGTTTCTATCCAACGCCAGGGGCTCTGAGCTTGCTCTCACTTCCTGATTGCACCTTAAAGTCTGCCCCACCAGGACATGCAAATATCCATGTGTCTCATTGGCCAGAAGGAGCAAAGAAGACATTATTTAACGGAACACCAAGAAAAAAAGCCTTGTATCAGCAACAGCAAAACATGTCAAGGAATTTCATGACTTCTTTTTTCTGCATGAATCCCTGCCTTAAATCCCCTTGTTTGGAATGACCACCTGGATGGAATAGAATCCAGAACAATCCTTTCCTCTCTTGTAGTTTGGTTTCCAAGTGGAGAAGAACTTTTCAGGGGCTTTCCTTTCAGGGACCCGTTTGTAAAAATCATCCGGGCACTAGTTTAACTCGAGCCACAATAAGCATTTTCTTTATGTCCTTCTCCTGTGCCTGTCCTGGTGGGAGATCAAGGAACCATATTCTACATGTCTACCTCTTGCTGGGGAAAGGATGCTGTTCAGCTACCAGCTGAGCGCCTGGAGGCTGTAAGGGGCTGGATGGGGAGAAACCAGCTGCAACTCAACCCTAGAAAGGAGTGGTTGTGGGGTCTTTGGCCCCCGTGGTCAGGAGAGTTGACATCTCTGACTCTTAATGGGAGAACACTTACCTGGACAGATCTGGCCACGCAACATGGGGGCCATGGACTTACGGCTCCTGCTGGAAAAGCCTGTGGCAGTCACAGCCCTGAGAGCCTTTGCACAAATCCATCTTCTGCACCTATTGTGCCCGTTCTGCACTGGAAGGCCTTGCTCCATTTGGATTACTGCAATGTGCTTTACAGACCCCCTGGAAGCTGCAGCTGGTCCAGAATATGGCAGCACATGCAGTTTTGGGTGTCCCATGGTTCACCAGCATCACACTCCTTTGCGTGAGGTACACTGGCTTCCAGTTGCTTTCTGGCTGCAATTCAACGTGCTATCTATCACTTAAAAAGCCCTACATGGCAAAGGTCCAGATTATTTATTTATTTATTTATTTATTTATTTATTTATTTATTTTGTCTGCGCTCAGTCATTGCTGAACCTGCAGTGACTGCTTGGACGAGTCCTTGCAGTTTCCAAGGCAACTGTCCTTCGGACGTGGTTTGCCAGAGCCTCCTTCCTAGAGCAGAGCCCAGCTGGCGAGCGCAGGAGGCGGGGTTTCCGTTGCTTTGCGCCCTTTTCGGGCGTGCGCGGTTTTTCGCGCTTACCGGCAACTGCTCCCGACTCCTTTTTGCAAGGCGCCGCCAGCATTTTTCCTCCCACCGGAGTGAGAGTCCCCATTTATCTACTCACGTGAGTTTTCGAACTGTTGGGTTGACAGGAACTGGGGAGGAAACAGGAGCTCACCCTGTTAATGCGAAGGCTGGGCTCGAACCGCTGAAGCGTCGACCATTTCTGGCCGGCAACTTTCAGCGTCATTAAGCCGCTGCGCCACCGTGTCCCCCAGATTATTTATGGGACCACCTCTTCCCATTCTAAGAGGTTACACAAAGTGGGCACACGGCAGGTCCCCTCCCTTAAGTGTTGTCACCTGACAGGAACTCAGAAGTGTGTCTTCTTAGTGACTGCCCAGCCCTCTGAAATAGCCCTACCATCTAATAAGCACTGCAGTGAAGCCTTGATGGTTTTGCATTTGGGTCCTGCGTTTTGATTCCACAGCAGAATGACAAATCCTCATATCCTTCCATGAGCAAAAACTGAAAATGTCAAGAAAATAGGGGAAGGGCTAATCAACCTTTTGGGCACAGTGGCACGGGAAGAATTTTCAGATGTTTCCACCTGAACAGAATTGCTGTGGGTTATCGAGTCAAAGTGGGCTACCTCTAATATTTGGCATGCTGTCATGGGGTGCTGCACCTGATTTCCACAGTGTCATATGAGCAGTCAGTTTGGAGCACTGCCAGAAGGACCATCCCAGCCCACGGGACAGAGAGAAGTTTGGGATAGACCTGGGGAGGAGGGGCGAAGGGCAGGGTGAGGAGCACCTTCAATGCCCAACACAAGCCAAATTCTGTTCAGAGTTTCTTGATTAAAAATGGTTTTCTCCCACTTGCTTCATTTTGCTCATAGGCTAAACATAATTGGTCAGCTCAAAAATGTGAAGGTAGAGAAAAGATTACCTTTCAACAGATTACTAAACAAGTGAGCGCCATACTGTATGAGGTTTATATATACGTATTTCTCAATACTCAATGTTTTAATGCTAAGGCAAATAAGGGACTTAATTTTTTGTGTTGTGTTCTTGTGCTTCAGTTTCATTGTTTTTCGGGAAGATGGATCTCTGGCCTGAACACTGCCCATTTCGCCCTTTCAGTTACATCAAAGAAAGAACAGCACAACCTCTGAGCAACTCTTTCTCTGGGGAGGAAGAAGGTTTTTGTCTCAGTTCCCCATCAGATTGGCTCACTGTGGAACTCGCTACCACTGCTATACCACATGGAACAGTGATAATCGGCCTCGTCTTCTGCCTGAAGGTTGGAGATGGTTAAATAGCCGTTGTTGCCTGATCGGGTTCCCGTGAATCGGTCTGGGATCCCTGGTCTCCTGCTGCTGCAGCCATCACAATGTACAGAGCGAGGGGACTCTCCAGATCTCTGTTGAAGCCACGCAATGGTGTCTGGACTGCTGCTGATGGCACAGGAGAGTTGAATGGTTTCTCCTAGAGATCCAGACTGGGAGACAGGCTGAGTCAAGGTGGGCTGTGAAATGACTCCTTTACCAAGTGGGGAAAAAAGAGGAAGTAATCAAATTTGTTATATTATCTAGGAATCCAAAAATCCCAGAACCCTCATGTTCGATACACCATACAGTATTTTATATTGTGCAGACCAGAGAGTTTTCTCTGGATAGTTTTAGAAGACCTTCTTGTACAGAGCACTTACCTGAGAAATAACTAAGAAATGAAAGAAGAACCAGTGTCCAGGCCATGGTGCTTTCCTTCCAAATGTGTCCCTTCCTAAAATCAAAGAATATCTACCTGGGATCCTTCTACCTTCTTACTTAAGTCCTGCTAGAACTGAAGAAAGGTCCATGCAAATATAGGCACACTGGTTGGCTTTCCTTGTTGAGGAGCCGCCCCCTTATTAGACTAGCCAACCTATTTTGGCCACTAAGTGGAGAAGACATTTCCATAAAGGGAAGGCTGAAGAAGAAGCTTTTATCTGGGCTTCCTGTCCTAATGTGGGAAATTAAGGAGAAAGGCATTCCCAAGAAGAACATCAGGTGGGTGACTTCAGTAGGTCCGATTCTCCCAAGAGGCAGAGCTTCAGATGACTCGTTTCCCCGCTCATCGAAAGCCAGCTAAAACCAATGGAATTAGTGGAGATGGAGAAAATTACTTGTATCAAGGAAAGGACATTGTCTAGCCTTGTTTCTGTATGGAACCCACCCTTGGACATTTTACTCAATACACACAAAAAATGAAATTTTAATTTAGGATTTGATGACTGATTTATTCTATAACTACAGAAGTCTCTTGGATTACTTTTCTTGTACTTTTGCTGATAGAGAATTATTTTCTATAGTTCTTTTTAATGTTAGAGTAAAGGATTGTCTTTATTATTTGATTATTATTATTTTTTTCAGATCCTGGAATAAGAGGAGAATTTACTTTATATGTATACCTATACCAAAGAAAGTCAGAAGTTATTTTTCTTCTTTCTGTATTTTATCTCCTTTGTTCCTTTTCTTTTCTTTTGACCTCTTTGTATTTTACTGTTTTCAGAAATTTAATAAAAATTTTTAAAAAGAGGCAACTCAAAGCGTCTTTGTTGTTTTTTCTTATGCTTTAATTGCATTTGATCCGAGAAAACGGTCAGAGTCCTTCATGCAATGTACTTCTCTTCACCTCATGCCAAGATCAATCAATTCCAGGTGTTATGGGAGCAAAAAGGGAAGGGACACACTTGTCTTTGTGTCCTTCTGTTCCCAGTTTGAGTCAGCACAATGTGAACCAGAAGATTTGCCTGTGATCTCCTCCAGGACATCTCTTGTGCAGTTCTCAGATAATCAAGGGCTAATTTTGAGAAAGAGCTGGAGTCCAACTGAGGGGATTAAGCCCAATTCCTCTATCAACAGAGCATGCCATGACCAAACCAATAAAACCAACAAGAATTTCTTACGGATCCTGGGTGACATCTCAACCTCCCAACCCATTTCAATCCAGAGAAACCTGCTGGGAACCACTAGATAAACAGGAGAAAACACCATTAAAGCCACCGAAAGAGGTTTTCTCCACTGCAAATCCATGGGCATTATTTGTAGAATGGAAAAACATGGGAATTTCCCTCAGAAGAGTTCCTGGACATCAACAACTCTCCAGAGTTGTCCCACATCCTCCTCTAAGTAGCACATCTGGTTTCCCAAACCATTGATGAAATTAGTTCTCTTTTCTTTCTTGAGATTTGCAAGAAGGATTTTGCAGCTGGTGAAATTGCTCAGTCTGTTGCACAGAGGAGAGTTTCAGGAGTGGGGGCAGATGTTTGGTTTGGGGCATTTCTAGGAGGGTGGCACCCCTGCTGTCAAATCCTGTGACCCCAACTGGAAAACACATTCTTCCATTGCAAATATGTTTCAGAGAAAGGTGTCCCCAGCACCAACTTTCTTCCAGGTTCCCTCTTTGCTCAAAGCAAAACGTGTTTCTTTCGTGTCCATTGCACTTTGGCGAGTTGTGTCATATGGTGCCAATAGAATATTATGCATAGTTATTTTATTTTTACACCACAGGATACTGAGTTATATATTTTGATATGCATGTACCTAAATATTGAATGGGTTCGTAACAAATATGGAACTGGTATTCCTTAAATGGATGCCTTAGCAAAATTTCACCGATTGGCATGAATTCCAACTTGGACCAGTTAATACAATATCATATAAATATATAAATATATAAATGTATATATGTATGTGTGTGTGTGTGTGTGTGTATATATATATATATATATATATATATATATACACACACATACATATATACATATATATATTTATATATTTATATATTTATATGATATTGTATTAACTGGTCCAAGTTGGACCATATATATATATGACAGAGTTCTTTGTCTTGTGTTCTAGGGTTTCAATTCGATTATTTTTCTGGAAGATCAATCTCTGGCTTGATCACTGCCCATTTCACCCTTTCAGTTACATCGAAGGAAGAACAGCACAACCTCTGAGCAACTCTTTCTCTGGGGAGGAAGAAGGTTTTTGTCTCAGTTCCCCATCAGATTGGCTCACTGTGGAGCACACTACCACTGCTATACCACATGGAACAGAAATAATCAGCCTCGTCTTCTGCCTGAAGGTTGGTGATGGTTAAATAGCCGTTGTTGCCTGACTGGGTTGCTGTGAATCGGTCTGGGATCCCTGGTCCCCTGCTGCAGCCATCACAGTGGACAAAGCGAGGAGACTCTCCAGATCTCTGTTGAAGCCAGTAAATGTAGTTTGGGCTGCTGCTGATGGCACAGGAGAGTTTAATGGTTTCTCCTGGAGATCCAGACTGGGAGGCAGGCTGAGTCAAGGTGGGCTGTGAAATGATGCCTTTGCAAAGTGAGGAAAAAAGAGGAAATAATCAAATTTGTTATATTATCTGGCAATCCAATAATCCCAGAACCATCCAGTTGGATACACCATATTTTATTATTTTGTACAGAGCAAAGAGTTTTCACTGGACTGTTTTAGAAGACCTTCTCTGTACACAGTACTTACCTGAGAAATAAGTAAGAAAGGAAAGGAAAAGTAGTGTCAAGGCCATTGTGCTTCCCTTCCAAAAGGATTGTCTTCTAAAACCAAGGAATGTCTGCCTGGGATCCTTCTACCTACTTACTTAAGTCCTGCTAGAACTGAAGAAAGCTCCATGCAAATATATACAGACTGATTGGTTTCCTTTAGATTGAAGGGCCGCCCCCTTATTACACTAGCCAGTGTATTTTGACCAATGAATGAAGAAGACATTTCCATAAAGGGACTGCTTAAAAACTGCCTTTATTTGGGTTTTGTGTCATAATGTGGGCTTGAGCAGGACCAGTTTGACCAGGATGTAGACTGAGGGACTGCCTTGGACAACACGTTTCCCCTGCCCTGAAAGGGCTGCTGAACCTGTCTTTGTGGTCCTTGTTGTGGTGTAACTGTATTTTCATTGCAAGAATGGCTCACATTCTCTAATTCTATTTATTTCTCCACATCACATGGCAATCTACAATAATAGCAGGTGCTGTGGAACCAGAATGGGAAGGTTCTTTTGTCTTTGGGTCCTTCCATTTCTAATTAGTTTCCACACAATGCTATCCAGAAGGTTGGAGTTTGTCTGCCCTTGATCTCCTCCAGCATGTCTCTCCTGAAGTTCTCAGATTATCAAGGCTGATTTTGAGAATTGCTTGGACTCTAAATTCAGGGGATTAAGCCCAATCCATTTGTTAAAAGAGGATCTTGTGCCGAAACCTATCATCCTTACAAGGGTTTCTTATGGATCCTGGGTGACACCTCAACCTCCCAACCCATTTCAGCACAACAAAACTGCTGTCCAACTCCAGACAGCAAAGGAGAAACCACCAATGAAACCATCTAAAGGAGCTTGGTTCACTGCAAACCATGGGAGTTTATTGTAGAATGGAAAAACACAGGAATCTCCCTCAAAAGAGACTTTTGAACATGAAAAACGCTCCAGAGTAGTCCCACATCCTCCCCTAAACAAAATCTCAGATTTCCCAAACTGTTTATAAAATCTGATTTTCCTTTCCCTCTTGAGATTTGTAGGAAGCATTTTGCAGCTGGTGAAGTTGCTCAGTCTGTTGCACAGACAAGAGTTTTGGGAGTGGTTGCAGAAGGTTGGTTCCATTTATTACTAGGAGGGTGGCACCCCCTGCTGTCAATTGCTGTGAATATACCTGGAGGACACGTTCTTCCATTCCAAATATTTTTCAGAGAAAGGTGCCCCCAAGTTCAAATTTCTTAAAGGTTCCCTCTTTCCTCAATTTTCTTTTTCATCTATAAAGCCATTTCTGGCAAAGGCCCAGATTATCTGTTGGACCATCTCTGACTGAGGGCATCTGCCCATGCTTCTAGGTCATATATGGTGGTCATCCTCCAGGTTCCCTTCCTTATATATTGTCACCTGGTAGGAATTCAGAGGTGCATCTTCCTGGTGTCTGTCCAGCCCTGTGGAGTAGCCTCCTCCCTGTGATTCAAGGGATCCCTTGATACTAGCTCCAAGCACTTGGCTAGGGGGGAGGTTGAGCCTGGCGGTCCTTTGGTCTGGCATCTGGTGGTGAGGGTGGTTTGGTTTGATCTCTATTTTTAGAGTTTTGTAAGCCCCCTAAGATCATTATATGAGATAGCAACCATATACGTTCTGTAAATAAATAAAGAAGTAAATAAAATTAAACAAGATAAATAATCCTCATTTCCTTGACTTTGTGAAGCTCCTCAAAGTCCCATGTTTGATGAAGGGTGTTTTTTCTTCCAGAGTGGAACTTCTCCCTTTCCTTAATTTATTTGCATAAGAGATGGGCTGCATGCAGACAATTTAGATGCAATCATCATCAGCTATGGATCCCTCCAGTGTAAGATGCATGGACCCAGAAACTGCCATTTATCCAAGATGCTGTTCCTGAGAAATTGACTCTGATTCCAAGCAAGACTCATTGAGAAGTGAAGAAAGATCACAACACAAGTGAAAGAGAGAACATGGCGAACGTTTGTGCATATTTCAACTCTCCTCCACTGCTCTGTGGGCCTCTTTTCCAAGGAATATTGCGTTCTGCCCTTGGCCACCTTGGCTACAAAGTCATCTTTTCTCAACTAGAAATGGGACGCTGTTGGTTTGTGGTTTGTCCATCGCTTCAGACACAAGAAGGCAAAGAGTTTCACAGGGAAGTGAAATGTCTCTATCTTCTTTCTTCTGGGGATGAAAGAGAAAGTGTTTGTCTCACAACCACTCAACTTGCTGTGGTAGCCATTGCTATCTTAGAAGAATCTGCTTTGTTGTCCATCTGGGTGTTGAGGATGTCTCAATTGGCCACATCCTCAGAACTGAAAGCAGAGATTCTGTCCATGGATGTGGGTCTCCTGGTTTTATATCCATCAGAGAGGAGAAGGCAAGGAACCAGTCTGGATTTTTGCTGAAGCTCCAGAAAATCATTGTGATCTAATTCCTAATGGGGCAGGAGATTTTCAGTTATTGGTCTGAATGAAAGCACCACAGATGCAAGCTGAGAAAGAGATGGTGAAGAAGAGTCCCCTGCAAAGCAGTGTCCGCTGTGCAAGGAAAGAGAAAACCAGGGCACAATTGGAAGCAATTTAGAGCTGACCTTCAGGAAAGTTTGATGAATGGGATCGCCTTAAGAAAATTGAAACATGAAGGAATGGGTGGCACCCTTGAAGTTGGTGTGAACTAGGCTGGTTGTAAACTCCTTATCACCCACATCCCCATAGCAACGAAGGCATCTGTCTTGAAGGAGGATGCTGTCTTCCTGGCATTTGGCACCGTGAACTAATTTCTTTCTTCTTCTCTGTGACACCATTGTCACATCCCAGTTCTGCATCCCAGGATGCAGACAGAGGTCACTGCCTTGGACAGCACATTTCCCCTGCCATAAAAGGGCAGCTGAATGTGTCTTTCTGCTAGTTGTTCTGGTGTAATTGTATTTTCATTGCAAGAATGGGTCACATTCTCTCTTTTTATTTACTTCTGTACCTCACATGGCAATCTCAGTTCCTGGTGCTGTGGATCCCAAATGGGAAGATCCTTTTGTCTTTCTGTCCTTCTGTTTCCAATTAGTTTCCGCACAGTGTTATCCAGAAGATTGGAGTTGGTCTGCCTTTGATCTCCTTCAGCACGTCTCTCCTGAAGTTCTCAGATTATCAAGCCTGCTTTGGAGAATTTCCTGGACTCTAAATTCAGGGCATGAAGCCCAGTTCATCTCATGATCTCATGCCCAGACCAGTAATCCTTACAAGGGTTTCTTATGGATCCTGGGTGACACCTCAACCTCCAACACATTTCAGCACAACATAACTGCTGTGCGACTGCAGACAAAAAAGGAGAAACCACCATGGAAACCATGAGAAGGAGCTTGGTTGACTGAAAATCCATGGGAGCTTATTCTAGAATGGAAAAATATGGGGATCTCCCCCAAAAGAGAGTTTTTTGCCATAAAAAACTCTCCAGAGTTGTCCCACAACCTCCTCTCAATAGCACCTCAGATTTCCCAAACCATTTATGAAATTTATTATTTTTTCTCTCTTGAGATTTGCAAGAAGCATTTTGCAGCTGGTGAAATTGCTCAGTCTGTTGCCCAAAGGAAAGTTTCAAGAGTGGGGGCAGAAGTTTCGTTTGGGGCATTACTGGGCGGGTGGCACCCCCTGCTGTCAAATCCTGTGACTATACCTGGAGGACACGTTCTTCCATTCCAAATACGTTTCAGAGAAAGGTGCCCCCAGCCCCAAATTTCTTCAAGGTTCTTTCTTTCATGTCCATTACACTTTGGTGAGTTGTGTCACTTGGTGCCAACAGTATATTATGCGTAGTTATTTTATTTTTACACTACATGGTGCTGAGTTAGATATTTTGGTATGTACACTCCTCAATACTGAATGGATTCAGTACAAATACGGAGTTGGTATTCCTCAAATGGATACCTAACCCAGTTTTCACTGATTGGCATCAATTCCAACTTGGACCAGTTAAGACTATATCCTTTTTATATATACAAAAAAGAAAAGATTGAGTTCTTTGTCTTGTGTTCTTGGGTTGCAATTTCATTATTTTTCTGGAAGAGGAATTTCTAGCATGATCACTGCCTGCTTCACCTTTTCAGTTACATCAAAGGAAGAACAGGGCAACCTCTGAGCGAGTCCCTGCTCTGGGGAGGAAGAAGGTTTTTGTCTCAGTTCCCCATCAGATTGGCTCACTGTGGAACACTTTACCACTGCTATACCACATGGAACAGTAATAAACAGCATCATCTTCTGCCTGAAGGTTGGTGATGGTTAAATAGCCGTTGTTGCCTGACCGGGTTCCCGTGAATCGGTCTGGGATCCCTGGTCCCCTGCTGCTGCAGCCATCACAGTGGACAAAGCGAGGGGCCTCTCCAGATCTCTGCTGAAGCCAGTAAATGTAGTTTGGACTGCTGCTGATGGCACAGGAGAGTTTAATGGTTTCTCCTGGAGATCCAGACTGGGAGGCAGGCTGAGTCAAGATGGGCTGTGAAGTGATGCCTTTACAAAGTGGGGAAACAAGAGGAAATAACCAAATTGCTTGATCTCTGGCTTGATCACTGCCCATTTCACCCTTTCAGTTACATCGAAGGAAGAACAGCACAACCTCTGAGCAACTCTTTCTCTGGGGAGGAAGAAGGTTTTTGTCTCAGTTCCCCATCAGATTGGCTCACTGTGGAGCACGCTACCACTGCTATACCACATGGAACAGTGATAATCGGCCTCGTCTTCTGCCTGAAGGTTGGTGATGGTTAAATAGCCGTTGTTGCCTGATCGGGTTGCTGTGAATCGGTCTGGGATCCCTGGTCCCCTGCTGCTGCAGCCATCACACTGTACAAAGCGAGGGGCCTCTCCAGATCTGTTGAACCCAGTAAACGTAGTATGGATCACTGCTGATGGCACAGGAAAGTTTAATGGTTTCTCCTGGAGATCCAGACTGGGAGACAGGCTGAGTCAAGATGGGCTGTGAAGTGATGCCTTTACAAAGTGGGGAAAAAAGAGGAAATAATCAAATTTGTTATATTATCTGGCAATCCAAAAATCCGATACACCATACAGTATTTTATATTGTGCAGACCAGAGAGTTTTCTCTGGATTGTTTTAGAAGACCTTCTTATACAGAGTACTTACCTGAGAAATAACTAAGAAACGAAAGGAGAACCAGTGTCCAGGCCATGGTGCTTTCCTTCCAAATGTGTCCCTTCCTAAAATCAAAGAATATCTACCTGGGATCCTTCTAGCTTCTTACTTAAGTCCTGCTGGAACTGAAGAAAGGCCCATGCAAATATAGGCACATTGGTTGGCATTCCTTGAATTGAGGAGCCGCCCCCTTATTAGACTAGCCAGTCTATTTTGGCCACTAAGTGGAAAAGACATTTCCATAAAGGGAAGGCTGAAGAAGAAGCTTTTATCTGGGCTTTCTGTCCTAATGTGGGAAATTAAGGAGAAAGGCATAGCCAAGAAGAACATCAGGTGGGTGACTTCAGTAGGTCCGATTCTCCCAAGAGGCAGAGCTTCAGATGACTCGTTTCCCCGCTCATCAAAAGCCAGCTAAAACCAATGGAATTAGTGGAGATGGAGAAAATTACTTGTATCAAGGAAAGGACTTTGTCTAGCCTTGTTTCTGTATGGAAACCACCCTTGGACTTTTTACTCAATACACACAAAAAATGAAATTTTAATTTAGGATTTGATGACTGATTTATTCTATAACTACAGAAGTCTCTTGGATTACTTTTCTTGCAGTTTTGGTAATAGAGAACTATTTTGTAAAGTTCTTTTTAATGTTAGACTAAAGGATTGTCTTTATTATTTGATTATTATTATTTCTTTCAGATCCTGGAATAAGAAGAGAATTTACTTTATATGTATACCTGCACCAAAGAAAGTCAGAAGTTACTTTTCTTCTTTCTGTATTTTATCTCCTTTGTTCCTTTTCTTTTCTTTTGACCTCTTTGTATTTTACTGTTTTCAGAAATTTAATAAAAAAAATTTAAAAGAGGCAACTCAAAATGTCTTTGTTGTTTTTTCTTATGCTTTAATTGCATTTGATCCGAGAAAAGGGTCAGAGTCCTTCATGCAATGTACTTCTCTTCACCTCATGCCAAGATCAATCAATTCCAGGTGTTATGGGAGCAAAAAGGGAAGGGACACACTTGTCTTTGTGTCCTTCTGTTCCCAGTTTGAGTCAGCACAATGTGAACCAGAAGATTTGCCTGTGATCCCCTCCAGGACATCTCTTGTGCAGTTCTCAGATAATCAAGGGCTAATTTTGAGAAAGAGCTGGAGTCCAACTGAGGGGATTAAGCCCAATTCCTCTATCAACAGAGCATGTCAGGCCCAAACCAATAAAATTTACAAGAGATTTTTATGGATCCAGGGTGACATCTCAACTTCCTAACCCATTTCAGTGCAGACAAAACTGCTGCGAAGCACCAGATCAACAGGAGAAACCAACATTAGAACCATCGAAAGGGGGCTTTGGCCACCGCAAATCCATGGGCGTCATTTCTAGAATGGAAAAACATGGGAATCTCCCACACAGGAGAGTTCCTGGACATGAAAAACTCTCCGGAGTTGTCCCACATCCTCCTCTAAGTAGCACCTCAAACTTCCCAAACTATTTATGAAATTTATCCTCTTTTCTCTCTTAAGATTTGCAGGAAGTGTTTTGCAGCTCTGCTTCACCTTTTCAGTTACATCAAAGGAAGAACAGGGCAACCTCTGAGCAACTCCCTGCTCTGTGGAGGAAGAAGGTTTTTGTCTCAGTTCCCCATCAGACTGGCTCACTGTGGGACAATTTATCACTGCTATACCACATGTGACAGAAATACTTGGCCTCGTCTTCTGGCTGAAGGTTGGTGATGGTTTAATAGCCGTTGTTGCCTGATCGGGTTTCTGTGAATCGGTCTGGGATCCCTGGTCCCCTGTTGCTGCAGCCATCACAGTGCACAGAGCGAGGGGCCTCTCCAGATCTCTGTTGAACCCAGTGAATGTAGTTTGGGCTGCTGCTGGTGGCACAGGAGAGTTGAATGGTTTCTCCTAGAGATCCAGACTGGGAGACAGGCTGAGTCACGGTGGGCTGTGAACTGATGCCTTTCCCAAGTGGGGAAAAAAGAGGAAATAATTAAAGTTGGTATATTATGTGGGAATCCAAAAATCCCAGAACTATCACGTTGGATACACCATATTGTATTTTATATTGTGCAGACAGGAGAGTTTTCCCTGGATTGTTTTAGAAGAAGTTCTCCATATACAAAACTTACCTGAGAAATAAGTAAGAAACGGAAGGAAAAACAGCCTCCAGGCCATGGTGCTTTCCTTCCAAAAGGGTCCCTTTCTCAAATCACAGAATATCTACCTGGGATCCTTCTATCTTCTTACTTAAGTCCTGCTGGAACTGAAGAACGGTCCATGCAAATATAGGCACACTGATTGGCTTTCCTGGAATTGAGGAGCCGCCCCTTATTAGACTAGCCAGTGTATTTTGACCACTAAGTGGAGAAGACCTTTCCATAAAGGGAAGGCTAAAGAAGAAGCTTTTATCTGGGCTTTCTGTTCTAATGTGGGAAATGTATGAGAAAAGCATTCCCAAGAATTACATCAGGTTGGGAACTGGAGCAAGTCTTGTTCTACAGGAGGCAGAATGAGGCGGCTACCTTGGAAGGCACATATCACCGTTCATCAAATGCTGCTAAATGTGTCTTTGTGGTTGTTTTTATTCTGTAATTTATTTTTATTGATTTATTGATTTATTACTTATTTATTATTAAATTTGTATGCCGTCCATCTCCCCAGAAGATTTGCCTTTGATCTCCTCCAGCACGTCTCTTGTGCAGTTCTCAGAAAATCAAGGACTGATTTTGAGAATTGGCTGGACTCCAATTGAGAGGATTAAGCCCAATTCCTCTCTCAACAGAGCATGTCATGGCCAAACGTATAAACCCTTGAAAGGTTTCCAATGGATCCTGGGTGACATCTCAACCTCCCAACCCATTTCAATCCAGAGAAACCTGCTGGGAAATTCCAGATGAACAGGAGAAACCACTGAAAGAGGTTTTGTCTACTGCAAATTCATGGGCATTATTTGTAGAATGGAAAAACATGGGAATTTCCCTCAGAAGAGTTCCTGGACATCAAAAACTCTCCAGAGTTGTCCCACGTCCTCCCTTAAGTAGCACCTCTGATTTCCCAAGCCATTGGTGAAATTAGTTCTCTTTTTTTGTTGAGATTTGCAAGAAGGATTTTGCAGCTGGTGAAATTGTTCATTCTGTTGCACAGAGGAGAGTTTCAGGTATGGGGGCAAAAGTTTGGTTTGGGGCATTACTGGGAGGGTGGCACCACCTGCTGTCAAATCCTGTGACTATACCTGGAGGACACGTTCTTCCATTCCAAATATGTTTCAGAGGAAGGTGCCCCCAGCGCCAGATTTCTTCCAGGTTCTCTCTTTCGTCAAAGCAAAACATGTTCCTTTCATGTCCTTTGGTGAGTTGTGTCACTTGGTGCCAACAGAATATTATGCATTGTTATTATTATTTTTTTATATCACTTGATACTGATTTATATCTTTTGGTACGCACATACCTAAACGTTGAATGGATTCAGTGCAAATACGCAAATATGTTTTCCTTAAGTGAATGCCTAACCAAATTTTCACCGAGTCTCCTCAATTCCAGCTTGGACCAGTTAAGACAATTTATATATATATATATAAAATAAAAGATTGAGTTCTTTGTCTTGTGTTCTTGGGTAGCAATTTGATTATTTTTCTGGGAGATGGATCTCTGGCTTGATCACCACCCATTTCACCCTTTCAGTTACATCAAAGAAAGAACAGCACAACCTCTCATTTCTTGATTGAGATATGCAGGAAGCATTTTGCTGCTAATGAAATTGCTCAAGCTGTTGCACAGAGGTGAGTTTCAGGAGGGATGGCAGAAATTTGGTTTGGGGCATTTCTAAGAAGGTGCCACTCCCTCCTGCTAAATGCTGTGACCATAAGTGGGGGACATGCTATTCCATTCCAAATATCTTTCAGAGAAAGATGCCCCCAGCCCCAAATTTCTTCACGGTTCCCTCTTTGCTCAGAGAAGTGTGTCCCCCTCAATGTCCTTTACTCTTTGGTGCATTGTGTTACCTTGGTGCTGAGAGAATAGTATGCAATCTTGTGTTGCAGAACAGTAGGGGAGGAAAGAATGGAGCCTTCTTGTGGCCTTGTTTGTATTCCAGCATCTACCTTCACTAAGCTTTTAGCTGCAACAGCAAATCTGGACTTTAAGGGCATTGATCTGCACGATGGAAACCATCCGAAGGAGACTTCTTCACCAATGGAAAGCTCTGAGTTCGGGTGTGGTGATGCCCTGGGGCGGTTGATGATCCCACTCCTCTCGGCCTTTTCAGACTGTGTTCCAGGCAGTGCAATAACAGTGACACTCATCCCTTGCCGGCATGTTCTTGCCGGCTGGTAAGCCATTTTTGGGTGGTGTTTGTGGATGCAGAGAAGAGGAGATGGACATGGGGAAGGGAAGGGCAGGGTCAGGAGGACCTTCCCTAGACCTGCATGAGAAAAATTCATCTCAGAGTTTCTTGCTTAAAAAATGTTTTTCTCCCACTTATTTTATTTTGCTTATTATCTCAACATAATTGTTCAACTGAAAGATGTCAAGGTAGGGACTGAAGTCAATCGATCACCAAACGAGTGAGAAGTATAATGTATGTGGGTATATACTGATATTTCCTAACACTCATTGTTTTAATGCTGAGACGAATAAATGAGTGACTTTTTATCCTCTATATTTGTGTCTTTTCCTCTCCATTCGGATCAATTTTCTGGAAGTTGGATCCCTGGTTCGATATCTTCCTGGAAGAGACTGCCCACTGAACACTTTCAGTTACATTAAAGGAAGAACAGGGCAACCTCTGAGCTGCTCCCTGCTCTGCGGAGGAAGAAGGTTTTTGTCTCAGTTCCCCATCAGATTGTCTCACTGTGGAACTCGCTACCACTGCTGTACCACATGAAACAGAAATAATCGGCCTCGTCTTCTGCCTGAAGGTTGGTGATGGTTAAATAGCCGTTGTTGCCTGACCGGGTTGCTGTGAATCGGTCTGGGATCCCTGGTCCCCTGTTGCTGCAGCCATCACAATGTACAGAGCGAGGGGACTCTCCAGATCTCTGTTGAAGCCACGCAATG
The DNA here is from genome assembly GCF_059951505.1 of Python bivittatus. NCBI lineage: Eukaryota > Metazoa > Chordata > Lepidosauria > Squamata > Pythonidae > Python > Python bivittatus. The sequence goes on from NW_028277038.1 coordinate 7,526,070, forward strand.
GTGTTTGGACTGCTGCTGATGGCACAGGAGAGTTGAATGGTTTCTCCTGGAAATCCAGACTGGGAGGCAGGCTGAGTCAAGGTGGGCTGTGAAGTGATGCCTTTACCAAGTGGGGAAACAAGAGGAAATAACCAAATTGCTGTATTATTGGCATCTCCAAAAATCCCAGAACCATCGTGTTGGATACACCATATTGTATTTTCTTTTGTGCAGAGCAGAGGGTTTTCACCGGAGTGCTTTGGAAGACCTTCTCTGTACACAGTACTTACCTGAGAAATAAGTAAGAAACGAAAGGAAAAGCAGTGTCCAGGCCATCCTGCTTCCCTTCCAGAAGGGTCGCCTTCTAAAACCAAGGAATTTCTGCCTGGGATGCTTCTAGCTTCTTCCTTAAGTCCCGCTAGAACTGAAGAAAGGTCCATGCAAATATATACAGGCTGGTTGGTTTCCTTTAGACTGAAGGGCCGCCCCCTTATTTCTCTAGCCAATCTATTTTGACCCATGAGCGGAGAAGACATTTCCATAAAGGCAAGGCCTAAAAACTGCCTTTATTTGGGCTTTGTGTCCTAATGTGGGCTTGGGCAGGAGCACTTTGAACAGGATGCAGACTGAGGGACTGCCTTGGACGACACCTTTCCCCTGCCCTGAAAGGGCTGCGGAACCTGTCTTTGTGGTCGTTGTTGTGGTGTAACTGTATTTTCATTGCAAGGATGAGTCACATTCTCTCGTTTTATTTCTTTCTCCATATCACATGGAAATCTGCAATAATAGCAGGTGTTGTGGGACCAGAACGGGAAGGTTCTTTTGTCTGTGTCCCGTTTCCAATTAGTCTCCACACAATGTCATCCAGAAGAGTGGAGCTGGTCTGACTTTCATCTCCTCCAGCACATTTTTCCTGAAGTCCTCAGATTATCAAGGCTGATTTTGAGAATTGCCAGGAGTATAAATTAAGCCCAAATCCTTTATTAAAAGAAGATCTCGTGCCTGGACCACTAATTCTTACAAGGGTTTCTTATGGATCGTGGGTGACACCTCAACCTCCAACGCATTTCAGCACAACAAACCTGCTGTGCAACTCCAGACAAAAAAGGAGAAACCATCAATGAAACCATCTAAAGGAGTTGCATTGACTGCAAAAAGATGGGAGTTTATTCTAGAATGGAAGAACATGGGGATCTCCCTCAAAAGACCCTTTTGAACATGAAAAACTCTCCAGAGTTGTCCCACATCCTCCCCTAAACACAATCTCAGATTTCCCAAACTATTTATAAACTCTGATTTTTTTTTCCCTCTTGAGATTTGCAAGAAGCATTTTGCAGCTGGTGAAATTGCTCGGTCTGTTGTGCAGAGAAGAGTTTCGGGAGCGGTGGCAGAAGTTTGGTTTGGGGCATTTCTTGGAGGGTGGCACCTCCTGCTGTCAGGTCCTGTGACTATACCTGGAGGACATGTTATCCATTTCATTTATATTTAAGAGAATGGTGCCCGGAGCCTCAAATTTCTTCAAGGTTCACTCTTTCCTCAATTTTTATATAGCCATTTATGGCAAAGGTCCAGATTGGCCTTTGCCATCTTATTAGACTAGCCAAATTGTTTTGACCAGTGAGTGGAGAAGACCTTTCCATAAAGGGAAGCCTGAAGAAGATGCCTTCATTTGGATTCTGTGTCATAACGTGGGGAACGTAGAAGCAAGACCTTGAGAAGAATAACATCAGGTTGGGAAATTGAGCAGGTCTGGTTCTACAAAGAGGCAGAATGAGGCGACTGCCTTGGAAGGCACATTTCCTCTGTCATGAAAGGGCAGCTAAAATTGTCTCTTGCTTTTGGTTGTCTTGTAGTTGTATTTTCATCCCAAGGAAGGACTGGAGTCCCTTATGTTATCGACTTCTCTATACCACATGCCAATCTCCATCAAGAATACATGCTGTGGGACCAAAATGGGAAGGTTCTCTTGTCTTTCTTTCCAAATCCAACATGCCTCCCCTAACCTTTAAATTACATGCAAGGATGGATTTCTCAGAACCTCTGGATTCTAACTCCAGGGATTCAGTCCAATTCCTCTGTCAAGCAAGCATGTTGTGGCCAAACCAGTGAACCCTACAAGCATGTCATATGGATCCCGGGTGACATCTCAATTTCCCAACCCTTTTCAACCCAGACAAATCTGCTGTGCAACTTCAGACCAACAGGAGAACCCACCATTAAAGCCACCAAAAGGAGCTTTTGTTGCGGCTAAACCATGGGAATTAATCCTAGAATGGAAAAACATGGACCTCTCTCTCAAAAGACTTCTTGCACCACATCCTCCTCTAAGCAGCACCTCCGATTTCCCAAGTCATTGGTGAAATGTGATTCTCATTTCTTGATTGAGATATGCAGGAAGCATTTTGCTGCTAATGAAATTGCTCAAGCTGTTGCACAGAGGTGAGTTTCAGGAGGGATGGCAGAAATTTGGTTTGGGGCATTTCTAAGAAGGTGCCACTCCCTCCTGCTAAATGCTGTGACCATAAGTGGGGGACATGCTATTCCATTCCAAATATCTTTCAGAGAAAGATGCCCCCAGCCCCAAATTTCTTCACGGTTCCCTCTTTGCTCAGAGAAGTGTGTCCCCCTCAATGTCCTTTACTCTTTGGTGCATTGTGTTACCTTGGTGCTGAGAGAATAGTATGCAATCTTGTGTTGCAGAACAGTAGGGGAGGAAAGAATGGAGCCTTCTTGTGGCCTTGTTTGTATTCCAGCATCTACCTTCACTAAGCTTTTAGCTGCAACAGCAAATCTGGACTTTAAGGGCATTGATCTGCACGATGGAAACCATCCGAAGGAGACTTCTTCACCAATGGAAAGCTCTGAGTTCGGGTGTGGTGATGCCCTGGGGCGGTTGATGATCCCACTCCTCTCGGCCTTTTCAGACTGTGTTCCAGGCAGTGCAATAACAGTGACACTCATCCCTTGCCGGCATGTTCTTGCCGGCTGGTAAGCCATTTTTTGGGTGGTGTTTGTGGATGCAGAGAAGAGGAGATGGACATGGGGAAGGGAAGGGCAGGGTCAGGAGGACCTTCCCTAGACCTGCATGAGAAAAATTCATCTCAGAGTTTCTTGCTTAAAAAATGTTTTTCTCCCACTTATTTTATTTTGCTTATTATCTCAACATAATTGTTCAACTGAAAGATGTCAAGGTAGGGACTGAAGTCAATCGATCACCAAACGAGTGAGAAGTATAATGTATGTGGGTATATACTGATATTTCCTAACACTCATTGTTTTAATGCTGAGACGAATAAATGAGTGACTTTTTATCCTCTATATTTGTGTCTTTTCCTCTCCATTCGGATCAATTTTCTGGAAGTTGGATCCCTGGTTCGATATCTTCCTGGAAGAGACTGCCCACTGAACACTTTCAGTTACATTAAAGGAAGAACAGGGCAACCTCTGAACTGCTCCCTGCTCTGCGGAGGAAGAAGGTTTTTGTCTCAGTTCCCCATCAGATTGTCTCACTGTGGAACTCGCTACCACTGCTGTACCACATGAAACAGAAATAATCGGCCTCGTCTTCTGCCTGAAGGTTGGTGATGGTTAAATAGCCGTTGTTGCCTGACCGGGTTGCTGTGAATCGGTCTGGGATCCCTGGTCCCCTGTTGCTGCAGCCATCACAATGTACAGAGCGAGGGGACTCTCCAGATCTCTGTTGAAGCCACGCAATGGTGTTTGGACTGCTGCTGATGGCACAGGAGAGTTGAATGGTTTCTCCTGGAAATCCAGACTGGGAGGCAGGCTGAGTCAAGGTGGGCTGTGAAGTGATGCCTTTACCAAGTGGGGAAACAAGAGGAAATAACCAAATTGCTGTATTATTGGCATCTCCAAAATCCCAGAACCATCGTGTTGGATACACCATATTGTATTTTCTTTTGTGCAGAGCAGAGGGTTTTCACCGGAGTGCTTTGGAAGACCTTCTCTGTACACAGTACTTACCTGAGAAATAAGTAAGAAACGAAAGGAAAAGCAGTGTCCAGGCCATCCTGCTTCCCTTCCAGAAGGGTCGCCTTCTAAAACCAAGGAATTTCTGCCTGGGATGCTTCTAGCTTCTTCCTTAAGTCCCGCTAGAACTGAAGAAAGGTCCATGCAAATATATACAGGCTGGTTGGTTTCCTTTAGACTGAAGGGCCGCCCCCTTATTTCTCTAGCCAATCTATTTTGACCCATGAGCGGAGAAGACATTTCCATAAAGGCAAGGCCTAAAAACTGCCTTTATTTGGGCTTTGTGTCCTAATGTGGGCTTGGGCAGGAGCACTTTGAACAGGATGCAGACTGAGGGACTGCCTTGGACGACACCTTTCCCCTGCCCTGAAAGGGCTGCGGAACCTGTCTTTGTGGTCGTTGTTGTGGTGTAACTGTATTTTCATTGCAAGGATGAGTCACATTCTCTCGTTTTATTTCTTTCTCCATATCACATGGAAATCTGCAATAATAGCAGGTGTTGTGGGACCAGAACGGGAAGGTTCTTTTGTCTGTGTCCCGTTTCCAATTAGTCTCCACACAATGTCATCCAGAAGAGTGGAGCTGGTCTGACTTTCATCTCCTCCAGCACATTTTTCCTGAAGTCCTCAGATTATCAAGGCTGATTTTGAGAATTGCCAGGAGTATAAATTAAGCCCAAATCCTTTATTAAAAGAAGATCTCGTGCCTGGACCACTAATTCTTACAAGGGTTTCTTATGGATCGTGGGTGACACCTCAACCTCCAACGCATTTCAGCACAACAAACCTGCTGTGCAACTCCAGACAAAAAAGGAGAAACCATCAATGAAACCATCTAAAGGAGTTGCATTGACTGCAAAAAGATGGGAGTTTATTCTAGAATGGAAGAACATGGGGATCTCCCTCAAAAGACCCTTTTGAACATGAAAAACTCTCCAGAGTTGTCCCACATCCTCCCCTAAACACAATCTCAGATTTCCCAAACTATTTATAAACTCTGATTTTCTTTTCCCTCTTGAGATTTGCAAGAAGCATTTTTCAGCTGGTGAAATTGCTCGGTCTGTTGTGCAGACAAGAGTTTCGGGAGCGGTGGCAGAAGTTTGGTTTGGGGCATTTCTTGGAGGGTGGCACCCCCTGCTGTCAGGTCCTGTGACTATACCTGGAGGACATGTTATCCATTTCATTTATATTTAAGAGAATGGTGCCCGGAGCCTCAAATTTCTTCAAGGTTCACTCTTTCCTCAATTTTTATATAGCCATTTATGGCAAAGGTCCAGATTGGCCTTTGCCATCTTATTAGACTAGCCAAATTGTTTTGACCAGTGAGTGGAGAAGACCTTTCCATAAAGGGAAGCCTGAAGAAGATGCCTTCATTTGGATTCTGTGTCATAACGTGGGGAACGTAGAAGCAAGACCTTGAGAAGAATAACATCAGGTTGGGAAATTGAGCAGGTCTGGTTCTACAAAGAGGCAGAATGAGGCGACTGCCTTGGAAGGCACATTTCCTCTGTCATGAAAGGGCAGCTAAAATTGTCTCTTGCTTTTGGTTGTCTTGTAGTTGTATTTTCATCCCAAGGAAGGACTGGAGTCCCTTATGTTATCGACTTCTCTATACCACATGCCAATCTCCATCAAGAATACATGCTGTGGGACCAAAATGGGAAGGTTCTCTTGTCTTTCTTTCCAAATCCAACATGCCTCCCTAACCTTTAAATTACATGCAAGGATGGATTTCTCAGAACCTCTGGATTCTAACTCCAGGGATTCAGTCCAATTCCTCTGTCAAGCAAGCATGTTGTGGCCAAACCAGTGAACCCTACAAGCATGTCATATGGATCCCGGGTGACATCTCAATTTCCCAACCCTTTTCAACCCAGACAAATCTGCTGTGCAACTTCAGACCAACAGGAGAACCCACCATTAAAGCCACCAAAAGGAGCTTTTGTTGCGGCTAAACCATGGGAATTAATCCTAGAATGGAAAAACATGGACCTCTCTCTCAAAAGACTTCTTGCACCACATCCTCCTCTAAGCAGCACCTCCGATTTCCCAAGTCATTGGTGAAATGTGATTCTCATTTCTTGATTGAGATATGCAGGAAGCATTTTGCTGCTAATGAAATTGCTCAAGCTGTTGCACAGAGGTGAGTTTCAGGAGGGATGGCAGAAATTTGGTTTGGGGCATTTCTAAGAAGGTGCCACTCCCTCCTGCTAAATGCTGTGACCATAAGTGGGGGACATGCTATTCCATTCCAAATATCTTTCAGAGAAAGATGCCCCCAACCCAAATTTCTTCACGGTTCCCTCTTTGCTCAGAGAAGTGTGTCCCCCTCAATGTCCTTTACTCTTTGGTGCATTGTGTTACCTTGGTGCTGAGAGAATAGTATGCAATCTTGTGTTGCAGAACAGTAGGGGAGGAAAGAATGGAGCCTTCTTGTGGCCTTGTTTGTATTCCAGCATCTACCTTCACTAAGCTTTTAGCTGCAACAGCAAATCTGGACTTTAAGGGCATTGATCTGCACGATGGAAACCATCCGAAGGAGACTTCTTCACCAATGGAAAGCTCTGAGTTCGGGTGTGGTGATGCCCTGGGGCGGTTGATGATCCCACTCCTCTCGGCCTTTTCAGACTGTGTTCCAGGCAGTGCAATAACAGTGACACTCATCCCTTGCCGGCATGTTCTTGCCGGCTGGTAAGCCATTTTTTGGGTGGTGTTTGTGGATGCAGAGAAGAGGAGATGGACATGGGGAAGGGAAGGGCAGGGTCAGGAGGACCTTCCCTAGACCTGCATGAGAAAAATTCATCTCAGAGTTTCTTGCTTAAAAAATGTTTTTCTCCCACTTATTTTATTTTGCTTATTATCTCAACATAATTGTTCAACTGAAAGATGTCAAGGTAGGGACTGAAGTCAATCGATCACCAAACGAGTGAGAAGTATAATGTATGTGGGTATATACTGATATTTCCTAACACTCATTGTTTTAATGCTGAGACGAATAAATGAGTGACTTTTTATCCTCTATATTTGTGTCTTTTCCTCTCCATTCGGATCAATTTTCTGGAAGTTGGATCCCTGGTTCGATATCTTCCTGGAAGAGACTGCCCACTGAACACTTTCAGTTACATTAAAGGAAGAACAGGGCAACCTCTGAACTGCTCCCTGCTCTGCGGAGGAAGAAGGTTTTTGTCTCAGTTCCCCATCAGATTGTCTCACTGTGGAACTCGCTACCACTGCTGTACCACATGAAACAGAAATAATCGGCCTCGTCTTCTGCCTGAAGGTTGGTGATGGTTAAATAGCCGTTGTTGCCTGACCGGGTTGCTGTGAATCGGTCTGGGATCCCTGGTCCCCTGTTGCTGCAGCCATCACAATGTACAGAGCGAGGGGACTCTCCAGATCTCTGTTGAAGCCACGCAATGGTGTTTGGACTGCTGCTGATGGCACAGGAGAGTTGAATGGTTTCTCCTGGAAATCCAGACTGGGAGGCAGGCTGAGTCAAGGTGGGCTGTGAAGTGATGCCTTTACCAAGTGGGGAAACAAGAGGAAATAACCAAATTGCTGTATTATTGGCATCTCCAAAAATCCCAGAACCATCGTGTTGGATACACCATATTGTATTTTCTTTTGTGCAGAGCAGAGGGTTTTCACCGGAGTGCTTTGGAAGACCTTCTCTGTACACAGTACTTACCTGAGAAATAAGTCAGAAACGAAAGGAAAAAGCAGTGTCCAGGCCATCCTGCTTCCCTTCCAGAAGGGTCGCCTTCTAAAACCAAGGAATTTCTGCCTGGGATGCTTCTAGCTTCTTCCTTAAGTCCCGCTAGAACTGAAGAAAGGTCCATGCAAATATATACAGGCTGGTTGGTTTCCTTTAGATTGAAGGGCCGCCCCTTATTTCTCTAGCCAATCTATTTTGACCCATGAGCGGAGAAGACATTTCCATAAAGGCAAGGCCTAAAAACTGCCTTTATTTGGGCTTTGTGTCCTAATGTGGGCTTGGGCAGGAGCACTTTGAACAGGATGCAGACTGAGGGACTGCCTTGGACGACACCTTTCCCCTGCCCTGAAAGGGCTGCGGAACCTGTCTTTGTGGTCGTTGTTGTGGTGTAACTGTATTTTCATTGCAAGGATGAGTCACATTCTCTCGTTTTATTTCTTTCTCCATATCACATGGAAATCTGCAATAATAGCAGGTGTTGTGGGACCAGAACGGGAAGGTTCTTTTGTCTGTGTCCCGTTTCCAATTAGTCTCCACACAATGTCATCCAGAAGAGTGGAGCTGGTCTGACTTTCATCTCCTCCAGCACATTTTTCCTGAAGTCCTCAGATTATCAAGGCTGATTTTGAGAATTGCCAGGAGTATAAATTAAGCCCAAATCCTTTATTAAAAGAAGATCTCGTGCCTGGACCACTAATTCTTACAAGGGTTTCTTATGGATCGTGGGTGACACCTCAACCTCCAACGCATTTCAGCACAACAAACCTGCTGTGCAACTCCAGACAAAAAAGGAGAAACCATCAATGAAACCATCTAAAGGAGTTGCATTGACTGCAAAAAGATGGGAGTTTATTCTAGAATGGAAGAACATGGGGATCTCCCTCAAAAGACCCTTTTGAACATGAAAAACTCTCCAGAGTTGTCCCACATCCTCCCCTAAACACAATCTCAGATTTCCCAAACTATTTATAAACTCTGATTTTCTTTTCCCTCTTGAGATTTGCAAGAAGCATTTTTCAGCTGGTGAAATTGCTCGGTCTGTTGTGCAGACAAGAGTTTCGGGAGCGGTGGCAGAAGTTTGGTTTGGGGCATTTCTTGGAGGGTGGCACCCCCTGCTGTCAGGTCCTGTGACTATACCTGGAGGACATGTTATCCATTTCATTTATATTTAAGAGAATGGTGCCCGGAGCCTCAAATTTCTTCAAGGTTCACTCTTTCCTCAATTTTTATATAGCCATTTATGGCAAAGGTCCAGATTGGCCTTTGCCATCTTATTAGACTAGCCAAATTGTTTTGACCAGTGAGTGGAGAAGACCTTTCCATAAAGGGAAGCCTGAAGAAGATGCCTTCATTTGGATTCTGTGTCATAACGTGGGGAACGTAGAAGCAAGACCTTGAGAAGAATAACATCAGGTTGGGAAATTGAGCAGGTCTGGTTCTACAAAGAGGCAGAATGAGGCGACTGCCTTGGAAGGCACATTTCCTCTGTCATGAAAGGGCAGCTAAAATTGTCTCTTGCTTTTGGTTGTCTTGTAGTTGTATTTTCATCCCAAGGAAGGACTGGAGTCCCTTATGTTATCGACTTCTCTATACCACATGCCAATCTCCATCAAGAATACATGCTGTGGGACCAAAATGGGAAGGTTCTCTTGTCTTTCTTTCCAAATCCAACATGCCTCCCCTAACCTTTAAATTACATGCAAGGATGGATTTCTCAGAACCTCTGGATTCTAACTCCAGGGATTCAGTCCAATTCCTCTGTCAAGCAAGCATGTTGTGGCCAAACCAGTGAACCCTACAAGCATGTCCATATGGATCCCGGGTGACATCTCAATTTCCCAACCCTTTTCAACCCAGACAAATCTGCTGTGCAACTTCAGACCAACAGGAGAACCCACCATTAAAGCCACCAAAAGGAGCTTTTGTTGCGGCTAAACCATGGGAATTAATCCTAGAATGGAAAAACATGGACCTCTCTCTCAAAAGACTTCTTGCACCACATCCTCCTCTAAGCAGCACCTCCGATTTCCCAAGTCATTGGTGAAATGTGATTCTCATTTCTTGATTGAGATATGCAGGAAGCATTTTGCTGCTAATGAAATTGCTCAAGCTGTTGCACAGAGGTGAGTTTCAGGAGGGATGGCAGAAATTTGGTTTGGGGCATTTCTAAGAAGGTGCCACTCCCTCCTGCTAAATGCTGTGACCATAAGTGGGGGACATGCTATTCCATTCCAAATATCTTTCAGAGAAAGATGCCCCCAGCCCCAAATTTCTTCACGGTTCCCTCTTTGCTCAGAGAAGTGTGTCCCCCTCAATGTCCTTTACTCTTTGGTGCATTGTGTTACCTTGGTGCTGAGAGAATAGTATGCAATCTTGTGTTGCAGAACAGTAGGAGGAAAGAATGGAGCCTTCTTGTGGCCTTGTTTGTATTCCAGCATCTACCTTCACTAAGCTTTTAGCTGCAACAGCAAATCTGGACTTTAAGGGCATTGATCTGCACGATGGAAACCATCCGAAGGAGACTTCTTCACCAATGGAAAGCTCTGAGTTCGGGTGTGGTGATGCCCTGGGGCGGTTGATGATCCCACTCCTCTCGGCCTTTTTCAGACTGTGTTTCCAGGCAGTGCAATAACAAGTGACACTCATCCCTTGCCGGCATGTTCTTGCCGGCTGGTAAGCCATTTTTGGGTGGTGTTTGTGGATGCAGAGAGAGAGAGGAGATGGACATGGGTAAGGTAAGGGCAGGGTCAGGAGGACCTTCCCTAGACCTGCATGAGAAAAATTCATCTCAGAGTTTCTTGCTTAAAAAAATGTTTTTTTCTCCCACTTATTTTATTTTGCTTATTATCTCAACATAATTGTTCAACTGAAAAGAGATGTCAAGGTAGGGACTGAAGTCAATCGATCACCAAACGAGTGAGAAGTATAATGTATGTGGGTATATACTGAAGTATTTCCTAACACTCATTGTTTTAATGCTGAGACGAATAAATGAGTGACTTTTTATCCTCTATATTTGTGTCTTTTCCTCTCCATTCGGATCAATTTCCTTTTCTGGGAAGTTGGATCCCTGGTTCGGATATCTTCCCTGGAAGAGACTGCCCACTGAACACTTTCAGTTACATTAAAGGAAGAACAGGGCAACCTCTGAGCTGCTCCCTGCTCTGCGGAGGGAAGAAGGTTTTTGTCTCAGTTCCCCCATCAGATTGTCTCACTGTGGAACTCGCTACCACTGCTGTACCACATGAAACAGAAAATAATCGTGCCTCGTCTTCTGCCTGAAGGTTGGTGATGGTTAAATAAGCCGTTGTTGCCTGACCGGGTTGCTGTGAATCGGTCTGGGGATCCCTGGTCCCCTGTTGCTGCAGCCATCACACAATGTACAGAGCAGGGAGGGACTCTCCAGATCCTCTGTTGAAGCCACGCAATGGTGTTTGGACTGCTGCTGACATGGCACAGGAGAGTTTGAATGGTTTCCTCCTGGAAATCCAGACTGGGAGGCAGGCTAAGAGTCAAGGTGGGCTGTGAAGTGATGCCTTTACCAAGTGGGGAAACAAGAGGAAACAACCAAATTGCTGTATTATTGGCATCTCTCAAAAATCCCAGAACCATCGTGTTGGATAAGCACCATATTGTATTTTCTTTTGTGCAGAGCAGAGGGTTTTCACCGGAGTGCTTTGGAAGACCTTCTCCATACACAGTACTTACCTGAGAAATAAGTAAGAACTGACGAAAGGAAAAGCAG